>NC_059355.1:49702515-49782515 GCF_019703515.2 Myxocyprinus asiaticus
CAAAAGACATGGTAATACCATGATATTTTTTGATGTTTTTGTTTATAGTCCTTTGGCAAGGAAAATTAAGTCCCAAACTAAGGGATAGTTCACCCCAAAATGAAAACTCTCGCATCGTTTACTCACCTCATGACTTTCTTTCTTCTGCAGAACACAAAGGAATATTTTTAGAAGAATATCTCAGCTCTGTAGGTCCATGCAATGCAAGTGAATGGTGACCAAAACTTTGACGCTCCAAAGAGCACATACAGGCAGCATAAAGTAATCCATAAAACTCCAGTGGTTTAATCCATGTCTTCAGAAGTTATATGATAGGTGTGGGTGAGAAACAGATCAATATTTAAGTCCTTTTTTTTACAATCAGTCGCTACTTTCACATTCTTCTTCTTTTGTTTTGGCGATTCATGTTCTTTGTGCATATCGCCACCTTCTAAAAAAATTATTTCACTGTATATGTGCAAATGTATAATGTGTGGAAATAAATAGATAAATAAATAAAGGCTTCACATTTGTCACTGTTGTGTTTATTTTTCTGTGAGGATCTTTGGCTAATGTGGCAATTACTGGAAATGAGCGGCACAACAGTTTTGTCAAACATTGCAATGGTCTGGTCGGTTTTATGACAAAGTATTTTTTTACATATGATCAAATGAGTATTTTTACTTGTAATAAGTTTAGAAAAAGTCTTGTTCTTTTTTTTAAAGTATGTTACCATTAAGGGGCATATAATATTCAACAAAGGAGCACTATAGTAACAATGTAAAGAATGTTTACACCACTAGAGGGAGACAAAGTCATCTCTCTGTAGTCTCTGATAACTCTGAGGAGCACCAATCAACAGCAGAAGTTTTTGAGTAATTAAGTAGATCACAAAAGAGGAAGATTGAAGGCCCCTTGGCGATTCACGTTCTTTGTGCATATCGCCACCTACTGGACAGGAAGGAGAATCTTTTGTAAATCAGGACTTGATTCAGAATATTTATCTATTTCTCACCCACACCTATCATATCACTTCTGCAGACATGGATTTAACCACTGGAGTCGAATGGATTACTTTTATGCTGCCTTTATTTGCTTTTTGGAGCTTCAAAATTTTGGCACCCATTCACTTGCATTGTATGGACCTACAGAGCTGAAATATTCTTCTAAAAATCTTCATTTGTGTTCTGCAGAAGAAAGAAAGTCATACACATCTGGGATGGCATGAGGGTGAGTAAATGATGAGAGAATTGTCATTTTTGGGTGAACTGTCCCTTTAAATGTCATTGTGAAACATAGCTTTCAGGTGTTCCATTTAAGGCATTTATTTGATGAGATGCTAAAATTAGTGGTGGGTAATACCAAGTAACCACAGTTTATCCTGAAAAAAAAAAAAAAATATATATATATATATATATATATATATATATATATATATATATATATATATATATATATATATATTCTTGTTGAACTCTAATCTCTGTCTTGGATAGTATTTTTTTCTGATGCAATTAAAACATTGTAATGCAGCACTTTTCATACTACTGTCTCTTTAAGATGAATCGCTTATGTTGTATTCTTCCTTTTTTTGTAAGTCACTTTGGATAAAACCGTCTGCCAAATGCATAAATGTAAATATATTCATAAATGGCCATTTCTCAAGTTCACTGGTTCATATAGTCCTGGAGTGTGTGAAAACGTCACATCCAGTGACGTTAACTTGATGTTGATTTTAAACCCAAAAGGCGAAACATAGTGCAAAAAATCCAGAAATTAACCACTTTCCTCCTATATATTAAAACAATTAGAAGCTAACATTGCCTTCTATCGTGTGCAACACATACATATCGGTTAACATCTCAAAAAATTGTTTAATGTTTCATGACCCTTTAAGGGGAATGTATTTGCCGCACTGTCCCTAACGGTGGGGCTCGAGCACAGGACTGGGCTTGAGCTCTGAAATCCCAGAGCTTCCATCTAGCAAGGCTCCTGGCTTACATGCATTTCTTACCACTGTTCTGGCTGCGTTTCTCCTCTTCTTCCTTTTTTCTGCTCCCCAATTGTAGGCGTGCTTCACGATGACGAAAAAGTGTCACATCTAGCTACAACTCTCTTCTTGCGGTTACATACTCCCTTCCGTCTCAGGCCACAAGGGGGCCCCCTATAACTGTCAAATTGAGCCATAACAGCTGCCTGAGTCTGCGCAACTGCACGAAAACCAAAAAACAACCTCGCTTTGCGGGGCCCTAAGCGACTGCTTATCCTGCTTATAGCTAGAAATGGCCCTAGATATCAGGAGGTGGAGGGATGTCGGAAGAATATAGTCAATGGTGCGAGGGAAGCTGTCACTTCTATATCCTTGGGATATGATTGGCAGGCCTACATGAACAAGCTCCTCTAAAACTTACATTTAAAACTTAATATATCAGATATTTGTAAAGGACTGTAATATCACACTACCCAATAAGCACCATGCTATTGTTGCCATGTTATTCTTTAGTTACTTAATTTCTTGTTGAATGTTTAGTGTATTTAATTCTATTTAAATTTATTATATATTTATTTAAATATAGTTTTTGTATTAACATTATTGGCATCCTTTTTTATCTGCCACTGTTTTATTGTTTTTGGAATTATGCTTATTTGAACAACAATAAAGTACTAAGAGAGAGAGAGAGAGAGAGAGAGAGAGAGAGAGAGAGAGAGAGAGAGAGAGAGAGAGAGAGCTTTGGGTTGTGTTGGAGGGGGTTAGTGAATTTAGTGTCTGTGTTCGGGACTGCAGCAGCTCCGCTGGTATTCCAGGAATGTGTTGATCATGGCGGCCGCTGTGAAGCCCGTGAAGAGCGGACTGCTGGAGCTCCGCGTTACCGTCGATCACTGGATCCGTGTGCTCGCGACTCTCAGCGAAGACTCGTTCACCGTGAGCCCCGGAGAATGCGCCGATGAGTCGGTCAAGCCCTCGTCTCCCGCGGCCGGCGGGGCGGTTAACGGGGATCCGGCCAATCTCAGCGCCTCCCCGGTGCCGGACACCATCACGAACGTCAAGCGGACGGTCCGGGTCACCAAACAAGAAGTCGGAGGGCTCGGCATTAGTATTAAAGGTATAAGAACAAGTTTATTTTAATTTCATTCTAACTTTTTAAGTACACTTTTTTGCTTTCTAAAGCGTCCAGATTTACTTTGAAACAGGACAGACGAACATTAAAGCAGTCCAAACGCGAGATCATTTACAAAAAAGTATATGTCCAAAAACATGGTCGTAGGGCAGGGGCGTAGGGCACGCGGGGGATGGGGGGGGGTACATGTCCCCCTCACTTTAAATAAAACCGAAGTTCGTCCCCGCACTTTTTCACGGGGCAAATGTGTTTACGCTGTGTCTTTCATACAGCAAATGTATAAATGTATAAATGCAAAAGTTAAAATTCACTGGGCAATCATGCAATTAATTCAATAAATATTTCTTATATATTTATGTTCGTCTTCTTTGAATTTATTTTCTCCCAAAATACTAAACAGCAACAAAAACTACCACAGTACTTTACTAAACACCTGTTTGTCACTATACACTGGAAAATATTCCTGATCCATGAGATATTTGTGTGTGGTGTCTATAGATTGATTTTGAGGCAATTTGATCTATTTTTTTTTTTTAATGTCTTAAAATGTTGCAAATTTTCTAAAATTCCTAAAATTAACACATTTCTTTTTTATACTTATTTATCATTTTCAATTTTAAGGTCATTAAATATATATATATATATATATATATATATATATATATATATATATATATATATATATTTATTATTATATAATATATCATAATATATATATATATATATATATATATATATATATATATATATATATATATATTCTGGACAGTTATAAATATATATATATATATATATATATATATATATATATATATATATATATTTTTTTTTTTTTTTTTTTTTTTATTATAACTGTCCAATAAGTGTAAGGATAGTATTTGGGGTAAAAAGGCACTTATTAAACACATTGGTGCTTTTTGTTTTTTTAAAGAGGTGCGAATAGATTTGTTATGAAAAATGTTCAAAGTGGGCTCACGCTGACTGATCCAGTCATAATAGAGATTAGTTTGTTTATAGAATACTTAATATGCAATAAAATGCGAGGGGGCCTGGGTAGCTCAGTGAGTATTGACGCTGACTATCACCCCTGGAGTCACGAGTTCGAATCCAGGGTGTGCTGAGTGACTCCAGCCAGGTCTCCTAAGCAACCAAATTGGCTCAGTTGCTAGGGAGGGTAGAGTCACATGGGGTAACCTCCTCGTGGTCACTATAATGTGGTTCTCGCTCTCAGTGAGGCATGTGGTGAGTTGTGCGTGGATGCCGCGGAAAATAGCGTGAAGCCTCCACATGTGCTACGTCTCTGTGGTAATGCGCTCAACAAGCCACATGATAAGATGCACGGATTGACGGTCTCAGACGTGGAGGCAACTGAGATTCGTCCTCCGCCACCCGGATTGAGGCGAGTCACTACGCCACCATGAGGACTTAGAGCGCATTGGGAATTGGGCATTCCAAATTGGGGAGAAAATGGAAGAAAAATAAATTCAATAAAATGCCAAACGTGTTGACTTGGTTCTGAAGTGGTTATTTTGAGTAAACATCATCTTCATTTGTTACTCAATAAAGCATCTCGATGTCTCAAAGTTATTTGCATTAGTTGACAAATTGTGCCTTATACTATTACACGATATCACTTTAAACCCCCTAGGGGTCTTTTGCCCCAAGCGGGGAAAAAGGCTCCCTCACCACCTTCTTTTTTTTTTTAATCGAAACAATCTTCCGTTATTATGTCTTTTCAAACAAATTATGTTGCTCCATCAATAAAAAAACGTTAAAAAAATCTTGGTAGCTACTTTTTTCCAAGTGATACAAAAAGCACCATTTTGGATGTGTACGTTGTTGATACTATTAAGATACTTTTTTGTAAGTGAAATACCATCGTACATGAATTTCAGTACATGGTACTACCATATGATTACCACTACAGTTTTTGTGAGGGGATCCTTTGGTTCATTTATATAGGCGGAGAATAACTTATGAATAATTTATGAAATAAATAATGGTAACACTTTATTTTACAGTGTCTGTGTTACACATATTACATATTACTATTATTAATTAATATAGTAATAACAATAAGAGTATGTAATTACAAACAGCTCTACGAAATACATGTTGTTCATTAGTATTGCTCATTAATGGACACTGTTGAATATGGTGTAACCGAAATCATAAATATACAACAAATATTATCATAAATAATCATGAAGATTAACTGCAACATTCTGTTTAGGATGTATATTATACCACTGCTAGTCATGCAACATTCCAACTTGTTCATTATATGATTAAAAAGAAGCCTTCCAAAAAGTACGATGATAGCACCGTGTTTTTCGGACATGCATCGTTTTACCGTGGTACCACCACCGTATTTTGTAGGGTATCTGTTTTTGTTTTTTCAAGTTCTTCTTATTCAAAGACCTGTAGGATTTTAAAACGTACAGTTTGACAATCATGTTTTATTTTGATAACAAATTGCATAGTGGAATAATGTGATTTAAAATAATTCGAAAGGGCCAAAAACTGAACTCTCGTTTCAAATGAAGATGTCTTCCAGTGTGGGTTGATATTATACATGTGTTGGGAGATTTACTGGTGGTTAGTAAATCATGCAGTATGTGTGTTCTGGGGAGAGGGTGTTTATGCACCCCAATGCCAACAGCTGACCAGAGAATTACCCATCATGCTCAGCCTGTCACTGGCTTAAGATGAAAGCTGTGGAACGAGAGCAGAGGACAGTATGGTGCTGTTTATTTTAGGGAGCACGAGAGAGAGAGGGGCGACCTTGCCTGAAGTCCGAAGTGCAGTTGTATGTCTATATTTACTGTGCTAAGAGTCTTTGGACTGTAGCTCTTTCACTTGTAGACACTTAGAAAAAAGCCCCAAAACTTTGCAACCACTCACCGTTAAATATGGTACGACAGATTGGTGATGAAACGTGAGTGCTCTCCACACAAACTACATCTCGGATCACTTGATTGAATGAATGTTACATTTATATAGCACTTTTTCGGACACTACACTCAAAGCGCTTCACACAGTGAACAGGGGACTCTCCTCAACCACCACCTGTGTGCAGCATCCACCTGGATGATGCGTCAGCAGCCATAGTGTGCCAGTACGCTCACCACACACCAGCTATTGGTGGAGAGGAGAGAGTAGAGTTATGGAGCCAATTAATGGAAGGGGGTTATTAGGAAGCCATGATTGATAAGGGCCAATGGGGGGGAATTTGGCCAGGACACCGGGGTTATACCCCTACTCTTTTACAAGAAGTGCCCTGGGATTTTTAATGACCACAGACAGTCAGGACCTCGGTTTAACGTCTCATCTGAAGGACGGTGCCCTTTTTACAGTATAGTGTACATGTCACTATTCTGGTGCATTAGGACCCCCTGCTGGCCTCCCTAATACCTCTTCCAGCAGCAACCTTAGTTTTCCCCCAGGAGGTCTCCCATCCAGGTAATGGCCAGGCTCAACCACTTATAACGTGCACTGAGAATGGCACCTAGTAGCATTTCAAAACAGTGTATCAGATCGGGATCGGCTGAAACTGATCTGGTATTGGAATCGGATCGGGAGAGAAAAAATGGTTCTATGCATCCTTAGTCTAAATTTGCACAAACTCTGAAACAGCATCTCTCAAAGCGATCAGGCACAAGAGAGAATGAAACTGAACCTGCAGGCTGGCTGCAGTTTCAGTCACAATCCAATAGTGTTATCTTGATGGATCGCGACAATGTATTGTGATAAGTATCGTATCATAAAGTGGTTGTCGATACCCAGCCCTCATTTACAAAGTCACTGGTTAACCAGTTGGATGTACAGCAACATTTAACAAGCCTAGTTTAATCCACATATCGGCCTCAAACCATCAGTTATTGATTACAGAGATTTATTGGTATTAGGTAAGTCAAGCTTTACAATTACTATTGCTCATATTTAGGGTTAGTGATTTTAACAAACCCCTTAACTTACTGTATTAAACTTAAAAGTCATGCTAAAGACATCTAGCTCGAGTTTTTTGCCGGGTGGACGAAGAATCCCATAGACTTACATTAAAGGAGAAGAGAGAACAGAGAGAATGAGAATGCAACACTGAGAGATGTATTTGCTGATGAATGATGCAATAGTGGAAGATCGTCGCATTTTAGCATTAGCATGTTTGTGCAGGACATTCTGGCAGGGACTCCGGTGGGAAATGATTAATAACGTGCTTTAGCGAAGAGCCCAGAGGTTGCCAACAGTATCTGGCAGAAGCAGACCACCCACCTGCATGCGCATGGCATGTGTGCCTTTACAGGTCAAAAGGTCACTAGTATCTAGGGTGAAGCCACAGAAAAGAGCTAATTAATAATTAAGCAAGACCACTTCTGGTACATACAGACATGAGGAATAATTCATAATGCCACACGTTAACAGGGCCACACAGTCTGAAGCTTCTCTGGTATATGGTTTTAGGGCCCAAATGTTACTGTATCTAAACAATGTGGTACCAGATTTATTCAGCATAAAAAGTAAAAAAAAAAAAAAAGAAAAAAGTCCGTAAAATGAAATACTGAAATTTATGAAATACATTCATATTGAACTACATTTCCAAAAATATGCAAAATCAATTAGAATGACATTGGATGACAAGGGAAATTGATAAAAATATTTAACACATAAACAACAGTGGAAGTGTGATTTATTTATTTATTTATTTATTTATTTGATGATTGTTTACAGTAGAGTTTGATTAGATACACAGCCTTTGACGCCAACAGCAAAATATAAGGAACTTGTTTTCCCCTCCCTTTTACAATTAGCTGTATTTTATTAATTGCATTTAGTTTAGTTTTTTCCCCCTGTTGTTTGCAACCTTATTAAAACAGATCTGCTACTAATTTTTAGGTCACAACCCACCAGTTGAGAACCACTGTTCTACAGTGATACAAAACTCCAACCTGGATCTATGTATAAATGTTTCATGGGAAATTCTCAAGGTGGTCCCTTGAATTTCTAAATGTTAGTCTAAAGCAATAGAGCCCTTGAGAGCAGAAATACTAGCTTCCAAATTTCCATTGGAAATTTCATTTAGATGCCCCTCCAAGTGAACATTATAAACTGCATAGTCCTTCACTAAAGAAGATATATGTGCATTGGACTGTACTATTTGGAGCACTCCCCAACTCAAGGATGAAGCTGATGAAATTTTGATTGGTATTTCAGCATTACCAGCAAATCATGTGGACAGCATATGAGTAGTCACGTTTTAGAGTTGTGTATTAACTTATAATAAAATATAAGTTACTTACTAGTTATTTTACTACGTATGTCTATTTTAAATGTGATTTTGTGTTATAATTAATGAAATAGTGTCCCACCTGTGTTTGAACATGACATTATTGCATAGCATGCCATTTTGTCCGAGGAAGCAAAGAGGGCAAAAAATTGCATCACTACACTTGCTGTGTTTTTAGAGGATTTGTTGACTATTTGGGTAAGTTCCTATTAATAAACTAGTAGGCTTGTTAGTTGTAATGACATTAACCAAATAAAAGTAGTAACAAGTACAGATGTGTTTAGAATGTCTAAACATGATGTTTTTTTAAAGACAATGTAGTTAAAGATATGCATTACCAACAGAATTTTTTTTTTAATAAATGGTATTTTATATATGTATAGCTGCCAGCAGCAATTACAGGGCCAAGCACACCAACGGCATGAAAGTTATCCCTTGTGATGATTCTTGGAAAAGCAGCTTAAAAGCTATACAAGTAGAATTACTTAAAATAGAAATGCTTATTGATATAATTTTGACAAGATATTGTGGCAGTGACACATATAAAGGCTACACAGTTAAAGGTTTTTTCAGACATAAGTTCAAATTTGAGCTGTTGGTGGCGCTAGAGAGTTTGACTTAGAGACCCCAATTTTGGCTCCTGAAATGTTTAGGATGTCACTAATCAGTCTGCTAAACTTTAAAACGTTTTACCATATTAGGCTGCCATAGACACCTTGCCAGGTGAAGAATAATAAGAACACTAACATAAACAATAGGTGCCTATGCATATTCAGAGCTTGGTCCCTAAATATTGCATAAATGCACTGGTTGTTGTTGTTGTTAATTGGCCCAAGTGTACGACACACCATGGCTGTCGTAATTTATCTTTAAACATATTTCAGTCATGACAACTCACAGAAAGATTTAGCATGTTCATGTGGGTATGTTATATTGATAGACTATTTGTCTTGGCAGAAAACCATGTGGAATTGCTGCTGCTGCACGATTAGACAACATGCTGCATCAAGCATGTAAGGCATGGGCCTGGGCATGCTTGTCCGAGTGGCTTAAACAGCTTGTGAACTGACTCATAATGTGTACCTGGATCAGAAATGCCCAGAGCTTATTTAATGTGTGGATTTATTTAAACTATTGACCTAAGATAGCAATGTGTGCCAGTGCCTGATTTGGCTATGGCTTTCCTTGTTAAAGACATGTTTCTATGTGTTATGGCCAAAAGCAGACATTACTGTGCAAGATGTATAAGAACAATCCCCAGTAACCAACTGAGCAAATAACATTTTCAGAGAAAACTCTTGCAGCGTGCTTACTTGCAAACTGAGCAAATGTAAATGATAATCAAAGAGAGAGTATGCAAGTTGATTGGCTTCCCGATTAAATGTCAAAAGACCTATCAGCTTACACCATGAGAGCGAGTTGATTGGCTAACAGATAACAAGTTCAAAGAACATTTCAGGTTGTACTATGTAGAGTTTTCTGCCTGAACTTCATTTGTCTAGCCCAGAACGAATCTGTATCTCCTCTTGCATGGTCTCCTTAGTCTTTATGGCCATTATAAGTTTCTGCCAGAAGACTCTAGTATCTTCTCCTGGTTTGGACCACTGGAGATAAGTCTGTTTCTTCACCAGAATGAAAAAAGTGACCTGAGTGTTATTGTTCTTGACTGCCCAATCAATGAACCAAGCATTGCTACAGTCACAAGCAAGGCTGTTCTTTTGCAAATCAAGGATTTTCAGTTGAGCAAGGGACTGAATCAGAGTTTGATTTCTCAACTGCAACTCATTCCCACTGGCTCATAGAGTGTTTAGGAGAGATTTGCTTCAATTAAGAAGTCCAAAGACTGAAGGTGAACTCTACCATGTGTAAGTCTATTTAGTCCTTGAATTGCATGGAAAAGCCTGGAGGTTAAGGCATTTTTGTCAACAAAATGATTACTTGCCAAATCCAAGTACCGAAGGTTGGGAGTGTGACCAAATGTGTTGAACCTTTCAAAAGGTTGGAGGGCATGTGCTTTAAGCCTTGACGTTGGTTGTCTTAACATGCCAACAAACATGAAAGAACGGCTCGTGCCCGTTTTTGTGCTTATTGGCACAATTTGCAAAGGAAAAATAAAATAAAAAAACAGCTGAAAATAATTAAAAACAGTGAGTAGGGAGATGTGGGTGATGTTTTATTTAATTTTCTAAATATTGTTTGTCTTCCTAATACCTTTCTCTCCTCTTGCACTCTCACTATATTTCAGTGTCTCTAACTCGTTGGGACAGTGCATACACCTGACGACAAGACGTCTAGATTTCAAGCTGTTTTCAAAACTGTCGTAGCATCTGGGACTAGTCTCAGCATGTCACAGGAGTGCGCACACATCAAGACCATTCATTATGAGATCGAAGAAATCTCGTTGCAGATCATTCGCTGACTCAAAACATCAAAGGAGATGAGCTTGAGCCATGTAGTGTCCACTAGGCATAATTGCAACTCAAATCCAAATTCTGTTGCCTAGTTATACCAGCAAAGATGTCAGAGTTTCTTAGTGTTGTTTCTGAGATTTTGATTGCTGAAAGCATGAGCTCCACTAAATTCATGATTCCTGCAAAAGCAGATGGCTGAATCTCTACTATCTGATTATCTGCGAGGTCAAGATCTCGAGAGAGTGTTATGCTTTAAATGAATCCTTTTTGACCGAGCATAACTTGTTGTCATTCAAATTCAAGTACCTTAGATTTGGGGGGCTATAGGTAAATGCATCACTGATCGTTAACAGACTAATACTGTCCAAAATGAGCTCATCCTGACTGGCAAAGTCCTTAAATAGACATGCATTGGGTGGCCTGGGTAGCTCAGCGTGTATTGACGCTGAAAACCACCCCTGGAGTCGCGAGTTCGAATCCAGGGTATGCTGAGTGACTCCCGCCAGGTCTCCTAAGCAACCAAATTGGCCCGGTTGCAAGGGAGGGTGAGTCACATGGGGTAACCTCCTCGTGGTCGCGATTAGGGGTTCTTGCTCTCAATGGGGTGCGTGGTAAATTGTGAGTGGATCATGGAGAGTAGCATGAGCCTCCACATACTGTGAGTCTCTGCAGTGTCATGCACAATGAGCCACGTGATAAGATGCACGGATTGACGGTCTCAGAAGCGGAAGCAACTGAGACTTGAGGTGAGTAACCATGCCACCACGAGGACCTACTAAGTAGTGGGAATTGGGCATTCCAAATTGGGAGAAAAGGGGATAAAAAAATAAATAAATTATAAATAAAAAAAAATAGACATGCATTGATTGTCAGAATTCTATTGTTATGCAATACAGTTGTTGTAATTGTGTCAAATTCACAAAATCAGAACAGTTAAGATTTGCAAAATTATTTAGATGAAAGTCCAGTAACTGTAATATCAGAAGGACCTAAAGGGTATTGTTGAGTTGCATCATCAAAAGGTTGTGTTTTAGACGCAACACTGTCAAGTTGTTTAGATCTTCGAATGTCGATTTATGAATTCTTGATACTCCATTGTTTCTTAGATGTAATTCATTCAGGAGTGCACATGGTCTAAACATATGATCAGTAAGAACTGAAAGATTGTTGTCCTCGAAGTGTAGACCCTTCAATCCAGAGGAACATGTCTCCTGTAACAGTGTCTCTACTTTCAATGTCTTGAAATCATCCAGTGCTATCCAGGTAACAGAGGTGAAACTCTGCATTATATTCTCTGAAATATGATTACTACTGAGGTCGAGTGTCTTTATAGCATTTAGGAGTGCCTTGTCTAAAATAATCCAATCCAAAGTTTCATTCTGGAAACAGTACGACAGGTCCAAGTACTCCAGAACAGGAAAGATGTTACTCTGTTATCTTGAACATTGTCAAGGGATTCAACGATATGTCCAAATTTTCAAAGTAGAGAGTGTAGATGGGAGGTCACTTGAGTTGAAAACTTTGAAGCTGTTGTTTCCCAAGTATAGTTCCTCCAAATGTGGTACTTGAAGGACAGGCTGGAGTCTGCAAATGTGCTTGAAATGTTATTAGTAAGGTTTACAACCCTCAAATTTAAAAGAGATGCAAAAGACTGATTTTCAGTCATCTCAAGGTCATTTGAATCAAGCCCTAAATTAGTCAGATTTACAAGACCATTAAGCAGCCTTGTGGTCACAGTTTTGATCTTGTTGTTGGGCAGGTTGAGTTTGGCATGACACTTAATGTGCTGCTGTGTATTTCAGATATCTGATTGTGAGAGTCTTTGAAAGTCTGCTGAAATCCCTCTCCAGAATCTGAGAGATAGAATTAAATGACATATCCAAAATGATGGTGTTGTTAGGTAACAGTGAATTTGCCTGTAGCCCATCTTGTAGCACAGATCTTTAAGATTGCCAGAGTAGGGGGCTTGGGTTGCTCAGTGAGTAAAGACGCTGACTACTACTCCTGGAGTCCTCGAGTTCGAATCCCAGGGTGTGCTGAGTGAATCCAGCCAGGTCTCCTAAGCAACCAAATTGGCCTGGTTGCTAGGGAGGGTGGAGTCACATGGGGTAACCTCCTCGTGGTTGCTATAATGTGGTTCTCGCTCTCAGTGGGGTGCGTGGTGAGTTGTGCATGGATGCCGCGGTGGATGCCGTGAAGCCTCCATATGTGCTGTGTCTCCGTGGTAATGCTTTCAACAAGCCACATGATAAGATGTGCGGATTGATGTCTCAGACATGGAGGCAACTTAGATTCATCCTCCTGCCACCCAGACTGAGGCAAGTCACTATGCTACCACAAGGACTTAAGAGTGCATTGTGAATTGGCCATTCCAAAAGGGGAGAAAATCAAATACAAATATATATATATATTGCCAGATTATTCCAAAGGGAAATAGATTGTGCTGTTAAGTGAAAATTCATCAGTTGGGGTGATGAGGACACTGCAGTATAAAACAAGAATAAATGCAGGAAAAGTTTCCGATGTGTCTAGATTCTCATTTTGATGATTTTCACCTTCATTTGATGTCTGCAATGAAAGAACTTGAGAAGTGAGACCTCATATGAACAACTGATAAAGACTATTTTTCAGTCTTGACGTGACATCTCAAACAGCATCTATGCTCTTTCATGCAAGACAAATTTTGGTGTTGAAACGGATTTTCTTGTTTTCACTTGATAACACTTAAGATGGTTATTTCTGTAATTTCTTATCATTAGCAAAAGCTGTGATAGCTGTAAGTCTGAAAATATTGCATGTCCTTTGAATGTGTTTCAAGAACATCTGTTATAAATAAGCCTTTCTACAATCACTATTCTAAACTCCTGACTATTTCCCAATTTGCAAAAATCAATATTTCTGGTAAATTAAAAATAATGTAACAACTGATATTTTAGTCTTTCAGTACTTTCTCAGAAATTATGAACTACTAATCTAAGAGTAGCCCCACAGGATTTCATTGATATATTCTATTTTTATGTAGTGTTGTACAATCTTTGGTGCAAAAAGAATTTTCCAAAGAGACGAACATCCATTTAATGCACAGGCTAAAAGTAAACAACATGGAAAAATCAATTGTTCATGTAGTTAAAAAACAATACAATTGTACAGTTGGCATGCCAACTCTGGGGAGCTCATACTGTAGAAGACCTGGCTATTGAACACAGTATAAAGGAGGCAATGGAGTAAGCATGTATGGTTTTATTAGATCACCATTAGTTGCCAGTTTTAGAATAATGCACATGGGTATCCTTACCTCATTTGTCGATATTTTGTAGTAGCAGTGTGCAGCAAAGCATGAGATCAAGCAAAGGTATTGAAGAGAGAGTTGGTAATGAGAGTACTTCCTCCAAGGCTGCTGAACATTAAAGGAAATAACACCACTACCATACTGGCTTTTCACTGACAGTACTCATGGTGACTTCATCGTCAAAAATGATGGGTGTTTGCTTGTCTAGGTCAGCACTAGGGTTATTTAAGTTTTGAACATTTGCCGTTTTGTTTTATGTTGTTTGTATTTTGTATTTGGTAGTTAGCTGTAATGTTACAAAACCAGATTTAATTTAGTTTTCATTATTTTTAGTTGCAGTATTAGTTTTGATATAGCATTGTTTCTGTTCTTGCACATTATTATTCTTCCTCTGGCTTTGAGTGATTAATCTCTCGTCATAAATGGACAAAATTAAGTTTAATGTAACTTTGTAAAAATTGCAAACATAAAAGGAATTGAGTTGTCTTGTGAGGTACATAGGTACCATTTAAGCCCAAATTTGTTTCTTATAAGACTGTTATGCTTTTTAAATCTTAATGCTTTACATTTAATTATTCAGCCTAATTAATTAAACAACTGCTGCTCAAGCACAAGCATGTGGAACACATAGGAAACTTCGTAATTGGAGATTGTTTTAATCTTACCATGGGCCTTCTAATCTGTTCTCATGACTTAATTTTAGATTAACAATAACAAAGCTTCAAGTAAGTGTGAAAATGTTATTATTTGATGGAAAGCAAATGTATAAAAAGACCATTTTGTGGGGGGCCTGGGTAGCTCAGTGAGTATTGACGCTGACTATCACACCTGGAGTCGTGAGTTTGAATCCAGGGCGTGCTGAGTGACTCCAGCCAGGTCTCCTAAGCAACCAAATTGGCCCGGTTGCTAGGGAGGGTAGAGTCACATGGGGTAACCTCCTTGTGGTCGCTATAATGTGGTTCTCGCTCTCAATGGGGCGTGTGGTGAGTTGTGCGTGGATGCCGCGGAGAATAGCGTGAAGCCTCCACACATGCTATGTCTCCACGGTAACGCACTCAAGCCACGTGATAAGATGCGTGGATTGACGGTCTCAGATGTGGAAGCAACTGAGATTCGTCCTCTGCCACCCAGAGTATGGAATACATTGGAAACTTCGTAAGTGGAGATTGTTTTAATTTTACCATGGTCCTTCTAATCTGTTCACATGACTTAATTTAGATTAACAATGAAAGCTTGTGAGACTTGCTCAAAACTTACAGCAAATGTCTATTATTTTGGGCAAGTCTACTTGTTTTGTCCCTGCAATGAAAATAATGTAAATGGCCATAACGGTTTCAGTTCATGATGATCACTTCATCTTCATTTTTAGAATTATAAACGGAGCATTCAAAGTTTTAGCTCTATAAGCATGCTAAATGTTTTCAATTAAAGTGGTTATTGGTTATCAATTGATTGTATTATTTTTTGTTGTTCTACTGCATTTTTCTATGTGACCATGATTAAGTCAGTATCATTAAATTCAGCTTTTTAAAAACAGTCTATTGATTTTATATACCAAGAAAATAAATCATATTAAGTTGCATTTGATAAATTAATCTTTCTTGTTACATTCTTTATAATACTCAGATTCTTACCGGATTCTATAAAAATAGCTTTATGTATTGCTTATAACTTTTGAACCCTTGGATATAGAAACACACTTTCATTTAGGGCTGTCACGATTATTTGATTTAATTCGATTACTTGATTAAAAAAATTCCTCGATTACAAAATTGCCGAATTGACAAATCAAAAATAAGGTGGAAGTGAAGCAGTCCCCGGATGAGGGTGTCAGCTGTGTGAGAGCATTTCACTTTAGATTTGAAAACAATGCAGGTCCTTAAGACAAAAAAAAACAAAAACCATAAAATCACTTTAGCAATGCAAGAGTACTTGAAAAGACGATACCCAGTTTTCACAGACCATAAACCAGCAAGTAATCGCGTTCGCTTAATCAATGACGAACGTGATTCTGAGGTTGCAGTTTTCCCCCTTGTTCCCCCACAAACAAATAAAATGGCATTTATATCTCTATAAAATAATGTAACCATGGATACACTGTAACTCATCCTCGATAAACAGGATTGGTGGGCAGACATTGTTTCTGAAAAGATAAAGCATTTAATTTCCATGGCCTGTTTTCCCATTTTGACTTCTAAACTAAAATGGGTAGATCATAAATAATTTTTCAGATTACTTGATTTATCATCAGAGTAATCGTAAGATTACTCAATTACCAAAATAATCGACAGTGACAGCCCTACTTTCATCTGATTTTGTGTCTCATGCCTATTTAAGTGGAGTCATTGATTTGAATCTCTGCCCACTAGACTGACTACCTTCTTAGAGTCTGGCAAGAATGGGAAAAACATATGTTGCAATAAACTTCTTAAAGATCAGCAGCGCCTGTGGCAGGTTGAACTTCCTCAACTGGCGAAGGAAGTACAACCTCTGCTGGGCCTTTTTCGCAATGGAGTCAATGTGTGTCTTCCACTTCAGGTCCTGTGAGATGGTAGTGCCCAGGAACCTGAATGACTCAGTGCTGTTTAGAATGGTGAGGGGGTCAGTGTTGGGGTGTTCCTCTTAAAGTCCACTATCATCTCCACCGTTTTGAGCGTGTTCAGCTCAAGATTGTTTTGACTGCACCAGACAGCCAGCTGTTCAATCTCCCTTCTGTATGCAGACTCATCGTCATCTCGGATGAGGCCGATGACAGTGGTGTCATCTGCAAACTTCAGGAGCTTGACAGAGGGGTCCTTGGCGATGCAGTCATTGGTGTAGAGGGAGAAGAGTAGTGGGGAGAGCACACATCCCTGGGGGGCACCAGTGCTGATTGTACAGGTGCTGGAAGTGAGTTTCCCCTGTCTTACAAACTGCTGCCTGTCCGTCAGAAAGCTGGTAATCCACTGACAGATAGACATGGGAACAGAGAGCTGATGTAATTTATTCTGGAGTATAGCTAGGATGATGGTGTTTAAAGCCAAACTGAAGTCCACAAAAAGAATCCTTGCATATGTCCCTGGTCTGTCCAGATGTTGCAGGATATGATGCAATCCCATGTTGACTGCATCATCCACAGACCTGTTTGCTCGATAAGCAAATTGAAGGGGATCTAGAAAGGGTCCAGTGATGTTCTTCAGTCCAGTCTCTCAAATGACTTTATGACCTCAGATGTCAGGGCGACAGGTCTGTAGTCATTAAGTCCTGTGATTTTTGGTTTCTTTGGGATGGGGATGATAGTGGAACGTTTGAAGCAGCATGGGACTTCACAATGCTCCAATGATCTATTGAAGATCTGTGTGAAGATGGGGGCCAGCTGGTTAGCACAGGATCTAAGACATACAGGTGAAACGCCATCTGGGTCCTGTGCTTTCTTTATCCTTTGTTTTTGAAAGACGCAGCTCACATCATCTTCACAGATCTTAAGTGCAGGTTGAGTAGCAGGAGGGGGGAGGAGGGGGTTGCAGGAGGTGTTGGTGTTTGTGTGAAGTGAAGGTCAGAGTGGGTGTGGGGTGTGAGATTGGACCTTTCAAATCTCACACATTCAGGTCGTCAGCCAGTTGTTGGTCTACCACAGGGTTGGGGGTAGGAGTCCTGTAATTCATAAGTTGTTACATGCCACTCCACACTGATGCAGGGTCGCTAGCTGAAAACTTGTTTTCCAGCTTCTCAGAGTATCTTCTTTTAGCCACTCTGATTCCCTTATTCAGTGTGTTCCTGGCCTGATTGTACAAGACTTTATCCCCAACTCTGTAAGCATCCTCTTTGGCCTGACAAAGCTGCCTGAGTTCCACTGTAAACCATGGTTTGTCATTGTTAAATGTTAAATAAGTCCTAGTAGGAATGCACATATCCTCACAGAAACTGATATAAGATGTAGCAGTATCTGTGAGCTCATCCAGGTCTATGGCTGCAGCCTCAAAAACACTCCAATCAGTGCAGTCAAAGCAGGCTTGTAGTTCCAGCTCTACTTCGTTGGTCCACTTTACAGTCCTTACTACAGGCTTAGCAGATTTTAATTTCTGTCTGTAGGTTGGAAGAAGATGAACCAGACAGTGATCAGATAGTCCCAAAGCTGCTCTAGGGTCAGAGCGATAGGCATCCTTTATTGTTGTGTAGCAGTGATCCAGTATATTTCTGTCTCTGGTTGGGCATGTAATGTGCTGTTTGTATTTGGGCAGTTCACATGTGAGGTTTGTGTTGTTAAAATCCCCAAGAATAATAATAACTGAGTCTGGGTATTGTTGTTCCGTGTCTGTGATTTGGTCAGCCAGCTGTTGCAGCACGGCATTCAAGCGTGTTTGGCGCGATGTACACATTCACCAGAATAAACGAAGAAAACTCCCACGGCGAGTAGAAAGGCTTACAGTTAATAAAGAGTGCTTCCAAATTAGGACAGCACATCCTCTTTAATGTTGTTACATCTGTACACATACTTTCATTGATGTAAAAGCATGTTCCACTGCCTCTCGTTTTCCCCGTTAACTCTGCGATGCGGTCCGCTTTGAACAGCTGGAAGCCCGGCAGATGTAACGCGCTGTCCGGAATGGCTTCACTCAGCCAGGTTTCTGTGAAGCACAAGGCAGCAGAGGTTGAAAAGTCCTTGTTTGTGCAGGTGAGGAGATGTAGTTCATCCGTTTTGTTAGGAAGAGAGCGGAGATTTGCAAGATGAATGCTCGGCAGCATTGTTCGAAAGCCCCGCCGACGGAGTTTGACCAGCGTGCCTGCTCGTCTCCCTCGCCTGTGTCTCATAGCGCGTTTAAACAACAAAACCGCGCCTCCGACTAAAATGTCAAACAAAACGTTCGAATATTCAAAATCTGGGAAAAGATGACTGGTATATGCTGTCGAATGTTCAGCAGTTCGTCTCGGGTAAAACTGACTGGAAAAAGGTTACTAAACACAGGACAAACAAACAAAAACAACAAAACAATAGAAGCACTCCACACCGAGGTGGCCATCCGTGGCGCCCTCTTGATCATAAAGACGCTGACTTCCACACCTGGAGTCGCGAGTTCGAATCCAGGGCGTGCTGAGTGACTCCAGCCAGGTCTTCTAAGCAACTAAATTGGCCCAGTTGATAGGGAGGGTAGAGTAACATGGGGTAACCTCCTCGTGGTTGCTATAATGTGGCTCTCGCTCTCGGTGGGGTGCGTGGTAAGTTGTGCATGGATGCCCCGGAGAATAGTGTGAAGCATCCACACGCGCTATGTCTCTGCGGTAACGCGCTCAAGCCACATGATAAGATGCGTGGATTGACGGTCTCAGACACAGAGGCAACTAAGATTCATCCTCTGCCACCCGGAGTCACTACGCCACCACGAGGACTTAGAGCGCATTGGAATTGGGAATTCCAAATTGGGGAGAAAAAGGGGAGAGAAAAAAAAAGACAATTTTTGTTACCATGGCTTGTCAAAGCATACAAAGTCTAATTGTGCAACTAAGACAAATGCAATTAGGATTGAAAATATGACTGTCTGTATTTAGGAAGGAAACTGCTTTTCTAAGAAATTATCCTCTCATTATCTATTATCTATCTTCAAATGGTCAAATTACACATTTGTCTTTAATGTTTTCAGTTCCACTTATCCTGGTAAGGTAGTATAGCCTATGCAAGTTATACCTATTTTAAAACAAAAACAGTTCTGTTTTGGAACATGATAGCTGGTTTCTAGCAACTTCAAGCTGGTCATTAGCTGGTTGACCAGCTATCATGTTCTTGACCATCATAAGCTGGTAAGACCAGACAATAGTTGGTTTGTTGCTGGTCCAACATGGTCCAGGATAGCTAATGACCATCTTGGACTAGCTACTGTAGAAACCAAGGCCTAAACTGGATTTACCAGTTTTATCATTTCCTTCCATTTTTATTGTATAATTGACCACATTTATGCATGTAATGTTTTACAGGTGGGAAGGAGAATAAGATGCCCATCCTCATCTCAAAGATCTTTAAAGGACTTGCAGCTGACCAGACGGAAGCTCTTTACGTGGGCGATGCAATTTTGTCAGTGAACGGATGCGACCTAAGAGAGGCTACGCATGACGAGGCCGTTCAAGCATTGAAGAAAACAGGCAAAGAGGTCATTCTGGAAGGTAAGAATAAACAGGTACCGATCATCATCAGATACAGATGTTTAGTTTGGCTATGTTTATCTATGTGCTTAAATCAGGAAGGGAAACTGGGCTCATCAAGTGTTTTAATGGGGTCTTTAAATGGGGTTTATTGCAGCTTTCATTGGCAAAGAACCGCCCACTTAAGCAGGGAAACCCATCTAACTGACATGTAAAGTGACCAATCACAGGCAGGTTTGTCATTACGTGGTGTCTAGGGTCGAGGTTATCGGAGACGTCACATCCCATAATAAAAGACTGGCATGAGAAAATAAATAATTTATATAATGACATGTGAGTCTCGATTGCACAGGAAACACACGGGAAAATAGCGGAAAATTTGCAGAGAGTGTAAATACAGCACAGAAAACCTCATCACAGAGTATTTCACAGACATAACTAAGTAAACAAAGCAGAATATGCTCATGGATATCTGCTTTACTTTCTGATACATGCCTCAAACCAAACGCTGAATATCTCTAAAACAGTTGATGTCACTGACGTGGCAAACTTGGGCAAGTTCTGAGATTATTTAATCCTCAAAAGCGCACATTGTATCAACACGGAACCTTGTGAACTCGACTTGTGCTTCCATGTGGACCAGTGCAAGCTAGGCTCTTGGAAATCCTGTAGAAGTCAGCCAGTCAGATTTGGTCTGACTAGACTGAGAGAGCATTTCCAATTTTGTGTGCTATAAGCTTCAGACGGTTAGTACACAGACTGTGGGCGTGCCATCTAAGGCTGAGGGCTAAAATGACCTTCAAGTCTTTTGAAACTTTTTACTGAGGCTTTGTCAAGCTAATATTAAAGTTTGCCTTGATGAACTTTGCTTTTCTGTTTGTAATTTTGTTCATGCATCCAGCATGCTACAGTATTTCACTCATCTTTACATTGTAGTGCAGTATGCAGTATTCAAATGGGCAACCATAGGACATCACTAACTGTATAATACTAAAATTGAGTTCAAGTCGTATCAGTGAATGCTAATTACATTAATGCATCTCTTTTAAGAGGCTTAGATAGAGTCCATAATGGAGGGTAGGCTATATACGTTTTTATGAGCCAATGCACGTGTGTGTGTGTGTGTGTGTGTGTGTGTGTGATATCACAAGGCCATATCAGCATTTTAGCATCTCTAGGAAGACTATTAAGAAGCACTGATGCATGAAGAATGCAAGCAAGGCTGCATGTAATTCTGCTCTCAAGTCCTTCTAGGAAGTTCCTACTTGCATGTTGGGAAATCGTAATTACTCTTTGAGGTGCGTTCAAGTGATTTTTAGCATACAATGTAAATAACATTTAGAATTTTAGCAATTTATTTCTTTTTTACCTGACAAACACAGGAAGTTTTTTTTTTACTGCAACAAAAGGAAAAATGTCTAAACCGAAACCTAATGTCTTAAGCATAAACCTCAACAAATGTTGTTGGATTTATATGCTTAAAACAAGAAAAAACTATTTGTTAGTGGAGTGTGAAAAATAAACTTAATTCAAGATATATTGTCTGAAAACAAACTTAAACATCAATGTTGCTTCTCATGTATATTTATGATGTTTTAAGGATGTTTTACTGAAAAACAAAACAAAACTACTGATTAAGAATATATTTTTTACATTGTTTTTTTTTGTTTGTTTGTTTTTATTGTTTGTGTTGCCACGAATACGCTGATAACTACCAAAAACCAACCTATTCATAAAATCCGACAATGTTTACATGAGATTTGAAATCATCGGGTTATTCTCTGCTTTTGAAGTCAAAATGTAGACCCGTCATGCGCACAACACTCGAGCACAATTGATAAGTCGGTAAGAACTCCGGTAAAGGGGTTAACATGCAATGAAAAATGGGGATAATGGCCGAAAATCTACGTGTGGCAATCAGTTTATGCTTAAACCGTTTATGACATTACCCCAATCAAGGAAAACCGTTTAAGGTGTTTAAATTAGCTAACACGTTTTCGGCTTGTTAAGCATAATCAGTGTAAGAACGTGCACGTAATCGCGCTCAGACTATGTAGTTTGTCTTGCAAGAGTGTTGCCTCACTCACCTTCTATATAAGTGGAATCGCACCATCAACATTCACAATTACAAGTTAATAATTCAATAACAATTAGCTTCAGTATTGATTTCTGAATTGCCATCCCCTAACATGGAAAGTGTGCACTTAAAAGAAAATCCAGAGTTTAAACAGAAAATTCCAACATGACTTGCAAGCATCAAAACTGTAGACTTCTCTCATATTCCTTTCACGTTTATCTCCCTGCAAAATGATCATACACCTTTGAAAGCATAAGAGAGTGATGGAGAGACAGATAGTCAATGTGAGAGAGCTAGAAGAGGGTTATCCAAGAACAGGAAGGTTTGGAAGCATGAACATTCCTGTCATCCACTGCAGATTTTCCCACCGCGCTTGGGTGCGAAAGTCTACATTTGTTCATGGCCTCTTCACATGCCACACACACACACACACACGCACGCACACGCACGCACACACACACACATGTTGATGCAGCTATCATTATGAGGACTCTCCATAGACATAATGATTTTTATACTGTATGAACTATAGATTCTATCCCCTAACCCTACCCCTAAACCTAACCCTCACAAAAAACTTTCTGCATTTTTACATTTTCAATAAAACATCGTTTAGTATGTTTTTTAAGCGATTTCAATTATGGGGACACTAGAAATGTCCTCATAAATCACATTTATAGCATAATACCCTTGTAATTACCAGTTTGTAACCTAAACAAATGCCTGGATAATATAACACAAGGTACAGTGATATAAATATACGTGGAATAATGTACATTAAGAATAACATTAGGCTATAGTATAAAATAGGATGCATACTATTAAAAAATAATAGGCTAAAAAGAAAACACTGGCTCGTGGTCTTTTATTTATTTAAATGATTGTGATACTTTGATATACAGTATTATCTGTGCAATAAAAATAGCAGTTCTGCAGTTCGTTTATCTACAGTAAAACATTGCATGTAGTCTTTTTATGGGATATTTTACTACGAGCTTAGTACATAGGAATTGCCGAACCTCGCTGCTATTAATGCCATGAGAATATAACAGGCACAGTGATATAGCCCACATATTAAATAATGTACATTGTACATTAAGACAAAAAAAACATAAGCAGGTTTTCAAAAACAGACCGGGTTTACATTTGCAGTACAAAGGGTTCATGCACTGCAACTATTTATTTTTAAGCATACATTTTTGGGGGTCACAGCTGCAAGCCCAATTCCAGTTGATTAGCGCCACCAACACGCTGGATTGAGCAGCTGCAACAACTCTGGAAAAATGACAAAAAGCTCTCATTCATTGGTCAGTCAGTTTTCATCACAGTCCAAAGAAAAAAAAAATCGGACCACTCTCCATAAAAAAAGCCTCCGGATTGTCGGCGGACGATTTGTCTGACCCGATGCCAATAGCGCTATGGGAATCAATTGTTCCTGTTAAAAAGCTTGTCGGAACGAACACCGAAAAAACGGACTTGGTGTGAACAGGCCCTTAGTGTGGACATGGCCTATATCTCATTCTTCCTCGTCTACAAACAGTTTTACATTCAGGGTCTGAAATTAACACCCGCCAAAGAAAACCGTATTAAAGTAGCCTACTCTGACAGTGTTTCCTGTACTTCCGTTCAGCAGCGCATAACACTGCAACTGAATCTACAGCGCAAAACATAAAGTGCGACCGATGTAGTCCCATTCCCAGACAAATAACTATTTTGAGCTGGTTCCATTAGAGAATCAACAACTACAGTGCAACCAGTGTTGTCCAATTCAAGAGTGAATCGCTGCGTCCCAATTCGCCTACTTATACTATGCCCTTAAAGTGTGCACTCTTTTGGGATGGAAAGGTGTCTACTCTTTAGTGTGTTGAAAAAAAATAGCAGCCACAGTAAGCAGTACAAATACAGTAGATGGACATAAAAGAATGCATGATGGTAAAATGAGGATTATTAATCATTCATACCCTTTTCTGATCAATGTAAATGGAGCCACTTGATCATTTGCAATTTAATGAGCCGATCAGCATCTTCATCCTATAGTGAGAGTTATTTTCTCTTCACAGAATTTAACCAAATTTACGTAATGTTTAATGTTGTTTTATGCTGTAAAACCATGACGAAAAGATGATGCGCCATCGGTCTTCACGCTCTCATGTTTGTTGTTTTGCATGTATGACAGTTGTAGTTTTGAAGCAAACGGTGAACTCCTCTTCCGTTGAGCAAGTAATTGTGGGCAATATCTGAAAATCGACTGGAAAAGGTGGACCATTTGGGCAACTTTGGGACAGTCATTTCCTCATACTATGATTAGGAAACCCTCATTTTAATCTCGGATACTGTTTAGGGTAGATAGGGTCCGGATTGGAACGCAGGGGTAGACCCTTATCCATCCATCCATCCATCCAATCATCCATCCATCCATCCATCCAACCAACCATCCGTCCATCCATCCAACCATCCATCCAACCATCCATCCATCCATCCAACCAACCATCCATCCAACCATCCATCCAAACATCCATCCATTCATCCAACCATCCATCCAACCATCCATCCATCCATCCAACCATCCATCCACCAACCATCCATCCATCCATCCAACCATCCATCCATCCATCCATCCAACCATCCAACCATCCATCTAACCATCCATCCAACCATCCATCCATCCATCCATCCAACCATCCATCCATCCATCCAACCATCCATCCACCAACCATTCATCCATCCATCCATCCATCCATCCATCCATCCATACATCCATCCAACCATCCATCCATCCAACCATCCATCCAACCATCCAATCTATCCATCCATCCATCAATCCATCCATCCAATCTATCTAAACTCCATCCAGTTTCTCTCTCACTCTCTTTTACCTCTAAAACACACTCACTGAAATCCCCTCCCAACTTCCTTTTAACCACTACAGTGAATTAAATAAATTCCAAATACAAAAACCATGTCCTAATCAGGCGTGACCCGTCATGTTTCCAGCATCAACACATTTTTCTGTCACCACTGAAAGCAAAAATGCCGCTCAGTGTGGCAAAATCACAGCCAAGTGGAGCGTTATTGTGTCATTAGGACATGGTTTGCGAACAATGCCACTGTTAAACATAAAGCAATCAAGATGAAATCAAATTGGATTGGTTTCCCTAATTCATCTACTCCAAAATATTTCTTGCATATAGCCCAGCCCTATTGGCCAACATACTGCCGACACGCGGTCCGGTTCAACTTGCTTCACGTGTGTTTTTGCATCACTGCGGCGGTAACAATCCTCAGTATTCAAGGGGGCGATAGAGTAACCTTCAAGTTTTGTGTTATTATACAGGTCAGTTGCTATAAATATATTGACTTTACCCTACTTGCACAGCAATATTGTTTTCAAACTGTTGCTCCGCCATGACAGAAGTTGGCTTCAAAGAGAAAACTCACCATAAAAGCGGACAGTTTCCAGTAATGTCCACTACAGCGCCCCTTGTGGCAACATTGAGAATGCAACACATACTTATGTTGTGTTATGAACTGCAGTCTGACACATTTTGCGACACAACAACGCATGAAATTGAGCTCGTATAACTAGAAGTGCCTGAGTTCACGTACTTGCATACGGTGTATTTCAACTTTAACTTTGGACATGTTCCACTAACATTTAACAACCAGAAAGTGTCAAAACCTTTTGTCTTCATTTTGAACATCATATCTATTGTTTTATCATTTCAAACCTAAAAAACTTCATTTTGTGAAATGTTAGGCTTGAAAAATGCGTTTGTGCTAACTGTCTTTCAATTAAATGCCACTTTGATATTTTGATCTAATGCAATGACATTTAGACATTCGACAACAGTGACTTTTTTGGGGCTCAGTTCACATTAGTTTGGGCTGGTTGTTGTGGGTGTATGTGTGTTTTTTCAGGAACATATTTGTGTAGGCGCCGAGCGACATTCCGGGCACAGCATGCTTTCGGAGTCACTGAGTAGCCAATCAGGCAGATTCCGGATGCTCCCACGGTAACCAGAGGGCAGGGAGCTCTGCTCTAGGGAATTGTTGTTTTTGACGCGGCTACAGGGACTTGTGTTTGCCCAGTGAGGCTGCAAGAACAAGTACATACTTCCATGTCACCCGACTCGGGCCCCAGCACATGGAAACCGCCGGGTAGATGGGTCAAAGTCACCAACGAGAAGAATTTGTATCTTGCTACATTCTTCGACACAAACACGCTGTTTATCAAAGATCTTTAAGGATGCTTGCTTTCTATTCAAAGGGGCAGGAATTTTCCCATTTATATAGTGTTGACAGCAGAGACTGCTGACAGATTTATACATTAAAGAGGCCCCTTTTACTTTGTTTGTCTTTCTCCTTTACTGTGTTTGTGTTTCGGCCTAAAGCAGAGATGTGCTTATTTCACTGTGGAGTTGGGTCAGGCTTTGGACAAGCTATATGTTATAGCTATATACCTGTGTAATGCATTTCAACAATTGTCTCATTTGTGTCTATTTTTATCTCTGCAAAGGAAATTTAGAAAAAACATCTAAGGTAAAGTTGACACTTCAATAGCTTGGTTTTCATCCACATATTTTTGTGCACATTTTGGAATATCACATAGAAACTGTCAGATAGTAACACCAAGATTACTGTACATTTACAGTACATTTATGCATTTGGCAGATGCTTTTATCCAAAGCGACTTACAGTGCACTCAAGGTATACATATTATATTAGTTTGTGTGTTCCCTGGGAATCAAACCCATGATCTTGCTGTTGCTAGCACCTTGCTCTACCACTTGAGCTACAGGAACCACTATGCAAATAATCTTTCCAAAATGCGCATAAAAAACTAGCTCACTCGAGATGGCTACATTTTAGATTCAATAAGAATAAATGCGCATAAACTATGATGGAAACACATTTACTGAATATACTCCTATTCATATTATTAGGAGTACAAGATATGTATAATAAATGTTATGAGACTGAATAATTTGTTCATAAATGGACTAACCAGTGGACCAACCGTTGCATCTGAAATGTTGCTCTGGTCATCCTGAAATAACAGTGTCCTATAAAAACAAAGCCTCAGGTTTATTGGCACTTTTGAAAAGAGATCTTATTGTTCCGCACCGTAAAATCATAAGGTTGGAGAAACGCACACACATAGTGCTCCCAGAACTGTGTGACGTGCTGTTGGAACACATGGGATTCCATATCTGCCAACACTTCCGCTTTTACCGAGTTTCTCCTGTTTTTCCACCCCTCCTCCTACTTTACTCCCGATTTACAATTTCTCCCAAAAAACTCACGATTTTCTGCATCCATACTTTGTTCATGAGAATGTGTTAGACCTCCAGGTAGGGTTGCAATCCGTCCCGTAAAATACGGGCTCATCCTGTATTTAAATATGCAATGATGCATCACGTATCAAATCAATACGGGACGTGATTTGTCCCTGTTCAGATGGCGTCACAGTGAAATCGTTCCAGGTCGTTAATTTAACATTGATATAAGTTGGACATTTTTCATACGGTGCGTAAGGGGTCGTCTGAAATGTTCACACATTTTCATTGAAAAACAGAAGGTTCCGTATAAATGTTCAATAAGATGTACAAAATTGCACAAATCCAACAATGTATAAATACAATCACTGAGTCATAAAGACAAGAAGTACAGGTAAAATAAATAATTAAAATAAACGTAAAAATACATATAAACCTAACATATAAACGTAACTACACCATTCTTCTTCACTTACTGATATTTAACCCTTGTGCGACCTTCGGGACATTTTTGTCTTTTTCATTTTTGTTTTTTCGATCATTTTGGCTGTGTTAATGCCAACGGCATAAATATTGCCAAACGAGTGTATTTTTGGGGGAAGTTTTATATTTCAACCTCAGTTCCTATAATACACTGTGTACACAAAATAGTTACACTCAGGACCTTCAGGACAAAAATGTCCCCATTGAAACCCATTAAAACTGCAATATTTGATCCCAGTGCCATTAAAGCATAAAATCATGAATTCTATGATATTATACTTTCATTCCAGAGCCCTGGCTTCAAAATTTACATTTTTTATATTTTCCACCAGATGGCGCCATTTTTCTCATGTTTAGCCTATGGAGCAAATACATGCTTTTCCCCTATTCTCTGTTTGCTGTATTATAGAGTACTGCAGGCCAACTGAATAAATGATGCAGCTAAAATTGTGTGTGTGTGTTGATATGGATGTCAGAGTGTGTTTTGTATGTGTGTATTGAGAAATGTGTGTGTGTGTGTGTGTGTGTGTGTAAAAAACAACAGTGGCATTATATAAACAAACTGGCATTTATAGGGTTAAAATCCTGAAAATGAATGAATATTTGGCAGTTATAATCAGGACTGATGTTGGTTAAAAAAATTAACTAATTGAAAGTGGAAAATAATATTAATATATAATATTATTATGGCATTTTTTTGACGTGGACATTTTTGTCCTCGAAGGACCTCTGAGTAACTTTTTTTATTGACAAGGGTTAAAAGTAGTCGTGTATTCTGACTAAATAATTTTTGGCATCCAACATATTAATTGAAAGGTTTTTTTTATTGTTTTTTTATTTTTTTTATTTCATTATACTAAGTAGATGTTCCACCAGTGACCAATTAATTTTTCAGGAAGTCAACCTACGAATGACTTCTCTACAACTGTGAACATTAAACTGTGATAAAAGAAAGCATTTTAATATCGAACAAATTACAGTAGTTTTTTCCCAATTGGATACACACTGTGACTGAAACAATTCACCAATTAATCAATTTCTCTTGCTAATGTGCCAGAAACATATACCCATTCAGCAAAGCGGTTAACACTTTTTACCTGCTTCCACACAATTTGCGGTTCTCATGCATTCTGTTCACAAAACACAACTCTCAGCAGTCCAGCACAATTGTCATATGTGAATACACCTGCTCCAAATCTAAAACCAAGGGAGACAAACAAACAAAACTCAATGAGATAATGCAGCAAACACACCTCATCCGTGCAAACACAATCAACCAAAATGTAATACTTTATTGCCTCAAATATATAAAAGTCAAACAACTGCTCATTGAAACATCAAAAACATGGAACAACAAAGAGCATAAGGAGGCATCTCAGGGAACTGAGGTTACGTTTTTCCTTGCGTGTGTAAGATTTTGGAAATGTGGTATTTTATAATGGGTTTTGTGTATGTAGTTTGAGGAAATGGGTCAGTGATTCTTTAAAATGTGTGTATGCAATTGAAAAAAACTGTAAATACTTTAGTTGTAAAAACAGATCTGCTGATTGTGTTTTTGTGTGTGGCCAGCAGGTGAAAGATTGAGGAATTTAGACACAACATGTGTGAAAACAGACTGTGTGTGTTTGTTATGTGTGTGTGTGTGTGTGTGAGAGAGAGAGAGAAGACACTCTCAAATGCTTTTGCATCCATTCACTGTACTATAATGCATTTATAGACCAAGAGAGAAAGACTGGTGTGGCTGTAAGCTGATGTATGTGCTGACTAGGTGAAGTATGTCTAGGAATGGGCTGACCATTGAGCTGAGCTCTATTCTGGGCCGAGGAACCCCCTCTCACGCTCTCTCACTCGCTCTAAAAGAGACAGACAGAGAGAAAGTCAGGGGTGTGTTTAACAATTCAGCTTCTACGTGAAACTCTATCTCCCCCCATAGTGGCGTCTTCTATGTATAACCATGATGAGTGAGAGAGCACGAGAGTGGCTACAATGTGTGTTCATGCTGAAGGGGTTTAAATGTACATTTCGTGTTTTAGCGTAATACGAGGTCAACATTCGGTTGAGTGAACGCGATTGATTCATGTCTTAATACACACCGCATTCAAAAATCAGTAAACGTGTTTAGGCAGAGGGATTATAAGACTAGTCTTCCACTGGCCATGACATGATACACAGCGTGAAATACTCGCTCAGTTCACTGACTTATGCAGCCGAACTGCTCCGTGTAAGTGGGAGAAAGTGATGAGAAAAGACTCTGGATCAGTGGCTCCAAGCAACGTCCTACATCGATTGTGTGCGCAGAGAAAATGTCTTAGTTTCTAAAAATATTCTACCTTTTTGTTTTATAATAAACAAGTAGTTTGATTCATGAAACAAACCATTTTTATGACATTTTGGAAGCATTAAAAATTATTCCATTCAAGTTGTATCAACATGTGCCTTTGAAGTTGTGGCGTCTGTGCGCACCGTGGATCAACTCAAAACAAGCGTGCACTGAGATGACTTAAGTGAAGAATATTCATTTATTCATCAGACTTATTCCTTGAACATGTTAGACTGGCATTCCCCACTGAATTTTATCCTCACTTATTGAATTCTATCCTGATTAAAAATCTAAAGTTGACTCTGGCATTATCGATGGGCACCGCACATGATGGCATATATGATGCAGGTTCAAGTGTTGATCTTTGCTGCTTTAGGTAAGACTGTGGTTATACTTCATTATTCATATTGGCTGCCATGTTGGTAGAAAAACAACTCATGCATATTCATGTTATGGAGTCTTTATTATAAATATGCAGTGAAGACCTACGTCTGTTTACTGTGTTGTTTTGACATGAGTGTTGTACAGTAGCTTGCATGACCTGTAATGTCTCTTGTATGCAATGCATGACTTATTTGTATGGAATGCATAGTAGAAGAGAAAGTGGCTGTGAGAATAAAATAACGCAAAAGTAACGCATAAGTAATGCATAAGTAACGTAACGTTTTACTGTCCAAAAACAAAAGAACTTTTTAATTTATTAAGTAAATTTTTAAAAGTAACGTTACCCAACACTGGTGTCTGGCATGTATATGTAGTAGAACATGTTATATTCTGGACAGTTGACATGACATGTCCTGCAGTGTGATAAGCTATACTTTTTTACTATTTAAAAAACATTCTTCTAATTCCTTCGTAATTATTAGTTGTGTTTGCCAAAGCAAGCATCACTATTTCTATTGCTCATACATGGGGTTAGTGACTTGAGCAAACCAATAACTAGAGATCGACAGATAGTGTTTTTTAATGGATGATACAGTACTGATTCATTGTGTTTAGGCGTCCGATAACCGATATGCATGAAGGATTTTTAATTCTTGCTTTATTTCTGATTTTAGGCACATAAAAACTTAATAATTTCTCTCTGATTTGCAAAACTAATATTATGCAATGTCTACAAATAATTAATTTGACTAGTTTTAGTTGCAATATACAAAGACCCTCACTTAGCCTAACTACGATTTAAAATGTAAAGTCTTTTGTGTCCAACTTTATTGGTAAACCCGATATCAAAGAACAGTGTAAATATCAGTTAAAAATTTCGGTCAAACCGATTATCGGACTATCTCTACCAACAACCCTAATTTCCGGTGTTTAACTCGTCCTGGGCTGTTTCCCAAATCATAAGCCGTAGTAGATCATAGAATCCATCTTACGATTCACCTTAGTTTTTACATAAGTAATACTTGAAAATGGTTGTAGAGTTACAAGTATGCTACAATTTTGTTTGCATAAATCCAAGAATTACTTACACGGATTTATGTGCAGGAGGACCACGTAGTTGGTACAAAGTGGTGGCATGTTTGCATTACAAATTAAATACAGAGAGAATGGAGATGTTACAGTATATTTAAGGGGAAAACTGTCTATCTTGGCTCATCTTCCCACCTTCCTCTCTTTACAACATCCTCAATTTCCTCTCTGACACCCAAGGACGCTGCTGCTTGCATCGCACCCTTGTTGTGCTGCATTGACGTCACCGGTATCATTTTGCTCGCAGATCTCCGTTTGATCAGTGAATGTAAAATTGTACCCCATGTAAGTACTTTCATCGTCCTATTTGGCACTTGCAATAGGCCTTCTTGCAACATGGTACACCTCATTTAATTATGTAGTTATCTAGTTTTTAAGAGAATTTAAGAGAATAACATTTCCAAGCGATGTAAATTATGTAGGCTATTTATAAATTTACACGCTTTAATAAAGTTACAATGATGAGCGTCACTATACGGTTACATTTCAGCTCTCACACAGGGACAGCGAATCTTAAGAAGCACTTAAAGTGTGTCGTTGCAAAGTGCGATTTTGGGAAATGCACGTGAAAAAGGAAAGAAAGTTCATAACTTTGCATGTCGAGAACGCTCTTAATAGCAAAGATCGATTGTTATCGGGAAACGCAGCCCTGCATCATTTGTGCTTCAGATATAAAAAATACCTCAGTGTGGCTTGTTGAGAAGAGGTTTGCAGTTTTACTAAGCAATCAGACTTGGAGAATATAAAAATCTAGTTATGCATGTAGTTTTTATTGACTTATTTTAATTAGAGGTCGACCGATAGTGGATTTTGCCGATACCGATAACTAAGGTGGTAGAAAAGGCCGATAACCGATTAATCGGCCGATAGTTTTTCAAACTGATTTATAGAATTTATAGACAAACTTTTCTAAGTCTTTCCTTACTATGACGGGCACCAGAGGCGCAAAAACCATATATGCAAGGTATGCAATGCATAGGGGCGCCATGTAAAAGAGGGCACCAGTGGCTCAATAAAGGTGGTGCAATCTGCCTCCTCGACCCCTCCAACATCAACCCCCCCCTCCCCCCCCCACCCCCTCGCTTGACAGATACATGTTTTGCATACCCGCACGGAAATGTGTAGCTGCGCCCCAGACGGGCACAGACATTGAGGCTACAAGAGTCAAAAATGAATAAAAGCCCAGCAGTTTATTGTGCAACCAAAGTCCCAATGATAACCAGAAAAATGAAGATTTGGTGCGTAACGCGGGACTTTTAACTATAAACAAGCCTGGAATACACTTACTTATTTTGAAATGATGGAGACTTGACTCCGTTACAATCTTCTATATTTAAGTATTTAAGTGCATTCACTAGATTAAAACTGCTGGCAACTATCGGCATAGGTTTTTGCGCTGTTTAATCGGTAAAACCGATATATCGGTCTACCTCTAATTTGAATTGAGAGACATTATAGAAACACATTGAGCAGTACTTTCCTATAGGAAATGTTTTTATTTTTGTTTGTGCAAAAAGTTTTCATGCTCTATCATTAAAGCTCATTTATTGGTAGTTTTAGTGGGATGCACTTTTGTTTCCTTTTATAGCTCATAACTACAAATCATTAATTAACATGGATGTCATGTCTTTTTGGGTATTTCTGCAGTATGCAGTATGTAGTATGCACATTTTCTGTATGTAGATGAACTACTACATTTGCCTAAATGTGCAGTATACAATAGCGCACACTGCATGCACAGAATACTGTATCCTATTATGTAATGCTCACAATGAATGAACTGGAAGTAATATCAGCTTCAGTTTTTAAAATCCTTTTCTTGATTAGGTGGCCAAAAGCTAAGACACTTTTAAATGACACTATTAAAAATCCAAATTAACTTGTTATTTGCGAGATGAACTGGAATGCAATGTAATGAGTTCATGTGACATCAATGTGCCATTTTGATGGCATTTTACCTACTGTTTTTAATGCAATAACACAAAAAAAAAAAAAAACAAAGATAAAAAACAGTAGTCAGTATGCAGTAAGCAGAACGTTAGTATTCCATTTCAAACACAGCCAGTGAAGAACTCTATTGCAGTGATCTGTGTTTCACCATGACAGAAAAACTTTACAAATAACAATAAGAATTGTCTCTCTTTGTCTCTCCATAGTAAAGTACATTAAGGAGATGTCAGCGTTTTTTAAGGGCGGGTCAACAGCAGGACCCCCGGTGCTTGATTCCCCCCCAACGACCCCACAGAAGCAGGCAGACCCTGCTCTTAAAGAGACCAGGACCCTTCTGCTCCGAATGTGTCATGTTACATGCAAGCAGTGTCCCCCTGATACAGAGGACAGGTACACGCATACACTCACATACAATACATGCCTATAGGGATTGCACTTACTGTATATTTAAACAGTACTGCACTAGGCCACAGATTGTGATAATATTCAGAACAACAGCATGATTGCTAGTGTGAAACTAGAAGTTAATATCAATTAACTTAATAATTTGAACACGATATAGTCAGCACACTATTCAAGCGTAGTATTGTCCCAAGTGGAACACTTGACGTTTTTTTTTTACAACATGGAAGCATTCGCCATTTAACAGCTGACGGAAGTGATGTTTCAAACCCATGTGATGTGTGGACAAAACATTGATCAATTATCTGTCCAAGAACATTCAGTAAACAAAGAATTCCAGACAACATGAGTTGTGGAAAATCAGATGTGATCTAGAAGCTTTAAACAGCTTTATACCATTCGTGCCATTGAAAAGACTGTAAGTCTATCCCTCACAGCCTCGTTCTCATTCCCATTCAAAATCAAAGATGGCGCTAGCATGAATAAGGTCTATTGGTGCATGATCATTCACATACACACCAAAAAATTTGAATACATGTGAACTGTTATTTACTTTAACATGTTAACCCTTGTGCGTCAATTTAAACAAGTTACTCAGAGGACCTTAGAGGACAAAAATGTCCACGTCAAAAAACTGCCACAGAAATATTATATATTAATATTATTTTCCACTTTCACTGACTTAGATTTTTTAACCAACAACAGTCCTGATCATAACTACCAAATATCCATTCATTTACAGGATTTTAACCCTTTAAATGCCAGTTTGTTTACATAATGCCACTGTTGATTTTTACACGCACACACACACACATTTCTCAATACACACATAAAAAACACTCTGACATCCATACCAACACACACACACAATTTTAGCTGCATCATTTATTCAGTTGTCCTGCAGTGCTCTATAATACAGCAGACAGAAAATAGGGGAAAAGCATGTATTTGCTCCATAGGCTAAACATGAGAAAAATGGCGCCATCTGGTGGAAAATATTAAAAATGTCAATTTTGAAGCCAGGGCTCCGGAATGAAAGTATAATATCATGGAATTCATGATTTTATGCTTTAATGGCACTGGGATCAAATATTGCAGTTTTAATGGGTTTCAATGGGGACATTTTTGTCCTGAAGGTCCTGAGTGTAACTATTTTGTGTACACAATGTATTACAGATGTATTATAGGAACTGAGGTTGAAATATCAAAATTCCCCCAAAAATACACACCTTTGGCAAAATTTATGCCGTTGGCATTAACAAAGCCAAAATGATCGAAAAAACAAAATGAAAAATACAAAAAGGTCACACAAGGGTTAAGAATGTCCCTGCATTGTAAAGTCTAATCAAATTAAAATACAAATTCTCTCTCTCGCTTTCTCTCTAGGTATTTTGAGGTTGTATCGTCAGACAGAAAGAAGTCTGTGTTTTTGCGGGCTAAAGATCACGCCATGGCTCAGGCCTGGTATAATGCCATACAGATCGCAAGTACAGCGTTACTGCCCAGCGCAATAGCCGAGCTAAAAGCCATGAAGCCCAACAACGACATCAAACACATCGGCTGGATCATCGAACAGGTGACGAAAATACAGTGAACTACAGAGAAAGAGGAAAAAACATCAAAATTGACCCCATTTACTTGCTTAGAACACTTGTCTTATTTGCATGTTAATATCCTGTTTAACTCAGAAATAATAGTAAAATTGTTTAAATAGTTTTGACCACTATTTCATGCTCAAGATGTTTATGAATGTGTGTGTGTGTTGTCAGGGATCAGAGCGGCCGATACTGGCAGTATTGACGGACAGGGATCTGCTGCTGTACAGCTCTCTACCAGACAGCAAAGACACACTCAACAATCCAGATAAGAGATATCCATTAATTACCACTAGGTACACAAGCACACCATTTTTCATTTTTCCACATGAGGATGTCACCAAAGGGATTCATTAGCCAAAATGTAGGCTGTTTAGGGTTACCAATCAATTTGCCACATGATTATAGAGAATTAATGTGCAGTTACAGGTGTTCATATATCAGAGGGATGAGTGGTGGTGGCGTAGTGGACTAAAGCACATATCTGGTAATCAGAAGGTTGCTGGTTCAATCCCCACAGCCATCACCATTGTGTCCTTGAGCAAGGCACTTAACTCCAGGTTGCTCCAGGGGGATTGTCCCTGTAATAAGGGCACTGTAAGTTGCTTTGGATAAAAGCATCTGCTAAATGTAAATGTAAAAATATGTCAGCTATATAAGAAGAATTATAGGAGTAGTATATGCATTGTTCATCCTGCTGTCTACAACCCTATCAGAACAGACCTGGGCTGCATTTCCCAAAAGCATCACAAGCAAGATGATTGTAGAGACTGTTGTTGCCAATGGTTTCTACAATCTACTTAGGCTTATGATGCTTTTTAGAAATGCAGCCCAACAAACCATTTTTGGATTGCAACCCACCAGGTGAGAACCGCTGCCATAAAATCATTGTAAATGCACTGCCTTTTGTAGTTTCTGTCTTTATATTTCACTGGCTTCAAACATGGCTCATCCAAACAGATTTCAGAACCAGATTTGAGTTGTCTTATAAAGTAGATTTTAAATTAGTTTAATAGTAAGCGTGTGCATGTTTCTCTCTCCTCTATTCCATCAGGTTGGTTCACTCCGGACCTGGTAAGAGTTCATCGCTGCACGATTCAGAGTTGACGTTTGGCCTGCGTTTGGGCACTAAACAGGGAGTGGAGACTCATCTGTTCAGAGTGGACACGGCTAAAGACCTGTCTACCTGGACACACTTACTTGTGGAGGGCTGCCACAGCGCCGCAGAGCTTATACAGGAGGTCACTACAGGTACACATGTTATTTGGAGTGGTGGTGGTGTAGTGGACTAAAGCACATAACTGGTAAGCAGAAGGTTGCAGGTTTGATCCCCACAGCCACCACCACCATTATGTCCTTGAGGAAGGCACTTAACTCCAGGTTGCTCCAGGGGGATTGTCCCTGTAAAATGTGTACTGTAAGTCACTTTGTATAAAAGCGTCAGCCAAATATGTAAATGTAAATATTTCCCTGAGCAGAAATAGAATAAACCAGTAAATATCAAGAGATAATGTTATACACAATAAACAACAGATAATGTCAGAGCACAGTGACAATAGCAAACAATTCAGCATGATCACATGGGAAGTCGGCATGCTGTTTCTGAAGTTCCAGTACCCTAGGATCGACAACAGTATGCCGACTCACTGACATGCCCTATCTCCCATCGGACATATTTGGAACGGCTCAACAACAATTACTTTCCCTCGTGGCACGACTGTTAGCGCGTCAGTTGCATTGGAGACCATAGTTCAATCCCCATTCAAACAAGGAAGTAATTGCATTTGTATAAACAATCACGAGCGTGATGAGATTGCATTTTTATCCCTAATATTGCATTTTGTCTCTGCTAATGGTTATGGTTAGATTTGGGTTTTGGTTGGGGGGTAGATTAAATGTTTATATGCTCTGAAACACTTACCGCTTTAGCCTCTGGAGGCAGTGTTTTCAAATTCGGTCAACGTATACCGATTTTGGCTAAAGAAAAATCGGCACACACTTGCTGAATTTTATGTGAGATCAGGCTGAACAATTTGGGGTTACCCGGAATGTTAGCAGAGCTTTGAGGTTCTTTTTAATTAGCCAGGAATGTGTTTAACTACGGTGGCTGTGAAGTGCAAAACAAAAAACTAATTTAAAAACACAACGGCAAATACAAAAACAAAATAACAATTCAGAAATGCAACAACAAATCAGAAAACACAATGTCAAATCAGAAAATAAAAGAGCAAATCAGAAAACACAACAGCAGTTCAGTCGAAACGGAAAGGGTAGGTACACTATCTTCTCACCTGATTGGCTGTGTGGAGAATATCTAGTCCTTTCTTCAGGACTGGTTCTCTGCCCACTTGCGCGATTATTTCAAAAGTCATTCCAAATGCTCAATTACTGAAAATTGTGAGTGTTTGTCACTCAGTAAAATAGTAATGGGACACTTTATAACAGAGAGAGCAAAAACAGCAAGCGGGAAAAGATGTTCATCTATGGTAAGGGACCGTCTAAAAAGTCCACAAACTGCGCTAAAACGCCCATGTCCAAATGTTCATTTAATTGACTTGCATATTCTAACATAACAAACAGCCTGTAACAACCTCTTGATGGATTTTAGTGGGGTTTTTTCTAAAATAATGGAACACTGTATCCATATAATTGGGTATACTTGGAAAATCTATCCATTGGCAGCAACTGGAACCTCTATAATTTTGTTTAAAAAACAGTGTTTTTTAAGTTAGAACATGCAAGTTGAATGAACGCTTGGATGCCACCGACATTTTAGCGCAGTTTGAGGACTTTAAGCCCCATACGCACTAGATGAACCATGAGACCATAGATGAACATCGTACCTAAAACTAACTTTTCCCGTTCTCTGTTTTTACTCTCTGTGTTATAAAGTTTCCTGTTACTGGAGAGAAAACAGTCCAAATGATTTAGTATTTCAGTTAGTGGCCTTTTGGCATGGATTTTGATATAATTAGTGAACCAATCCTGAAGAAAGGACTAGATCTCATTCACACAGCCAATCAGGTGAGAAGCTATGGAACCTACCCTTTCCATTTCCACTGAATTGCTGTTGTGTTTTCTGATTTGTTCTGTTTTGTTTTTCACTTCACGGCCACCGTAGTTAACAGAAATAGAACATTTAGTTTAGGTTGTGCATGGCGGTTCGGAAAAAGTTCTCATAACCTCAAAATTCTTCAGAACATTTCTTCAACCATGCTGCAATGTTACATCAATATAAACTAATATGTACGATTTAATTCCTCCATTCCAAGTTTTAGGAAAGTTCACAGGTCCTTTGATGTGATGCAGTGGCAGTTCTAGCTTGTATGGCACCCTGTGCGAAACCCGCTTCAACACGCCCCCAAAGTTGTTGACCGGGGGGTGGGGGGGGACGGGTCTTTGTGGGTGCCTCATGCCGCCTCCGCAAGATGCCGCCCTGGGCAACTGCACATGTCGCCCATGCCTAAATCGTTTCTTGCCCATGTACATGACGGATAGCAGGGACATCTCTGCTTCTGTCCAATTTAGTCAATAAACTAAAACTTCTCAGTTACACTTAGACTACTAAAATCATGTTCTGTTCGATTAGATGTGTCAAATCTAATTGCCAATTTAAAAATATCTAATCTATAATGTCTATAAGCAATTGTTGATTAAAGCAATCGATAAGCGAGTATGTGTGGTTCACTCAGTCATCCACGGGAATGACTGTTAACTTTTTTAACCCTCGTGCGACCTTCGGGACATTTTTGTCTTTTTAATTTTTGTTTTTTCGATCATTTTGGCTGTGTTAATGCCAACGGCAGACATTGTGCAAAAGGTGTGTATTTTTGGGGAATTTTGATATTTCAACCTCAGTTCCTATAATACATCTATAATACACTGTGTACACAAAATAGTTACACTCAGGACCTTCAGGACAAAAATGTCCCCATTGAAACCTGCAATATTTGGGGTCTGGGTAGCTCAGTGAGTTCTGACGCTGACTATCACACCTGGAGTCGCGAGTTTGAATCCAGGGCGTGCTGAGTGACTCCAGCCAGATCTCCTAAGCAACCAAATTGGCCTGGTTGCTAGTGAGGGAAGAGTAACATGGGGTAACCTCCTTGTGGTCACTATAATGTGGTTCTCTCTCTCAGTGGGGCATGCAATGAGTTGTGTGTGGATGCCGTGGAGAATAGCGTGAAGCCTCCACACACGCAATGTCTCTGCGGTAACGCGCTCAACAAGTCACGTGATAAGATGCGTGGATTGATGGTCTCAGACGCGGAGGCAACTGAGATTCGTCCTCCGCCACCCAGATTGAGGCGAGTCACTACGCCGCCACGAGGACCTAGAGCACATTGGGAATTGGGCATTCCAAATTGGGGAGAAAAAAAAACTGCAATATTTGATCCCATGAATTATTTGATCCAATAAAATCATGAATTCTATGATATTATGCTTTCATTCTGGAGCCCTGGCTTCAAAAAAATTTTTTTTATATATATTTTCCAGCAGATGGCGCCATTTTTCTCATGTTTAGCCTATGGAGCAAATACAAGCTTTTGTCCTGTTTTCTGTTTGCTGTATCATAGAGCACTGCAGGCCAGTTGAATAAATGATGCAGCTAAAATTGTGTGTGTGTGTTGGTATGGATGTCAGAGTGTGTTTTGTATGTGTGTATTGAGAAATTTGTATGTACATTTGTGTGTAAAAAACAACAGTGGCATTATGTAAACAAACTGGCATTTAAAGGGTTAAAATCCTGAAAATGAATGAATATTTGGTAGTTATGATCAGGACTGATGTTGGTTAAAAATTAACTCATTGAAAGTGGAAAATAATATTAATATATAATATTATTATGGCATTTTTTGGACACGGATATTTTTGTCCTCTAATGACCTCTGAGTAACTTCTTTAAATTGACGCACAAGGGTTAATACTTTGGTCAGTTTTACTATATGTGGCCTAATCAAACCAGAGACATTATCAGTTCCTTTGCACATTTATACAGGCATTTAACACCAATGCAAACACTAGAGTTAATCAGGAATGCCCAAATGGGTCGTTTTCAGAAATAAATTAAAAAAGTGCCATTCTTTCTCTCCTTTTCTATGTTTTGTAGCATGCAGCTGGAATGGGAAGCCATGTATGTTGAGCGTGCACATAGACAAAGGCTTCTCACTCTTCACTGAAGAGGCCGGCGTGAGAAAAAACATTCTCCTCCAGCAACCGTTTGAGCATCTGCGCATGTCTTCAGATGACGGCGTCCGTATGATGTTCCTCGACTTTGGAGGCCCAGAAGCAGAGATTGTGAGAGAACTTTTTATCCTTCTTCTTCTTCAAACTTCCTCACATTACACTTCACATTTGTTCACACCTTAAGATAAAAATTGTTCTGGTCTAAGATTTCTGGGGTATTTATTTGTGAGAAACATCTGACATGCACAGGACGGGGGGCAGCAGGGGCACGAGCAGGGGTGGATTCTACGAAAGTATGCCAAAACGTGTTTATGTAATATTATTTAAGCGACTCAAGAGCAAGTGTAACGTAATTTCCTCATTTCTTTTCTGTCTGCAATGCAGGCAACATGAATAATAATTATTATGTAACTAAATTTCAACATGTTTACATACTTTGAACTCATTTTTGATTCTACAGTAATTTAATACATTTTGGCTGTGTACTCACAGAACGACGCAGGAATATAAATGCAAACCAACACAGGTCAGATAAAATGTCCACTCCATGTATTGTGTTTTAAGTTCATCAACAGATTAATGCTCGTTTGCTACCGCATTTCCGACATCACATGGCACACACCTGCAGTGTCGACAGATTTATTCATTATAATGGGAACGGTTGCGTCATTTTCAGTGATAGAAATTTAATACGTGTTTTATAGGATACTGCCATTAACTGAAGGAGCTCTCTGATTCAGCCAAAGCCAGTTTTGTTTTGTTTAAACTAATAGACTAATCACTTTCGGAAAAATACCATGGTATTACCATTTTTGGGCATGTAGGCTACCCATTCAAAACCATGGTGACGAGGTCAGAATAGAAGAAGCAGAGATAAAATGATAAAGTGAGGGTGCAGAGATGAGAGAAGTGAAAAGAGTGATGAGACAAGAAAAAGATTAGAGCCCTATAACAACAAAAAAGACACTGTGTCGTTACCAGGCTAATACCATGGTACTGAATGATTATATTCATATTTCATGATACTGTCAAAGTACTCCATGATACTTCAAAAAATACCATGGTTTTACTGACACATGTCAAAAACGTGATTTTCACAGACCATGTCTGAAAAAAAAAGGGTAAAATATTGTGCTTTTTGTTAGGAATATAACAGAATATGCTATTATTTGACAAAAAGGACATAATAGTGGGACCTGGGTAGCTCAGCGAGTATTGACGCGCATCTTATCATGTGACTCATTGTGCATGACACCGCAGAGACTCACAGCATGTGGAGGCTCATGCTACTTACCACGCACAACTTACCACACGCCCCATTGAGAGCAAGAACCCGTAATCGCGACCACAAAGTGGTTACCCCATGTGACTCTACCCTCCCTAGCAACCTGGACAATTTGGTTGCTTAGGAGACCTGGCTGGAGTCACTCAGCACACCCTGGATTTGAACTCGCGACTCCAGGGTTGGTAGTCAGCGTCAATACTCACTGAGCTACACAGGCCCCATGGACTCATTCTGTTTTCTTCTTGTTTTTCAGCAACTTGATCTTCACTCTTGCCCGAAGACCATCGTCTTCATCATTCACTCTTTCCTATCGGCCAAAGTCAAGCGGCTAGGCCTGTTGGCATGACAACCAGCACTCGGAGACCATACCTCCACAGGTCAGACACCAAGATGACAGGAGTGAATGGTTCAGTGGACCACTGAACATCAAGCCAGACTTTCACCATAGACTGCCACGGGTCAGAGTTCAACCACTGAATGCCAAAACAAGCTAGCAAAAAAACAAAACAACCTAAAGCCATTGAAGGAAACGTTTATCTCTGTTTTTCCCATAGTTCTGGCCTTTTATTGTTTATTTGTTTGTATTTCACCTTTGCATACAACTTATTGAATGTTTAAAAAGTTAATCACCTAATCATGCATTATATATTGTCGGAACTGCAACAGAAACAAAGCAAGATATTAGCTTAAGTCCAAAACTTAGTGAGCTGCATTGCTGCCTACTGTCTACATAGGCATCTACCTTCTTAGACCCAAACATACTCTACACAAGTATGTGAACACAGATGCTTCTAGCTACACAAGATTGATTTCATGCACTGTTGCGTTTCGAACAGTCAGAATGAAACACGTAATTCAACGCAAGTACACATTACATTCTTTTGGAACTTGGAACTCGTCTTCGCATTGAAAGCCTGCCTGCAATGCCTTAAAATGCTGTCTAGATAGGAAGCACACTAAGTGTTGGAACAGAACTATAATTTACTTTTTTTTGTTGATATTATTCCTATTGTATGATTCTGTGAAAACAACAGCTGCTTTTTTAATGAAAAGGGCTTTAACGTTCAGCAGCTGAGAGCGATTGTGGAAATTAAAACTGTCTATCAGCATCACTAACACAAACATTCACCACAGAGCAAGTATTAAGGAAAAAGTTCTTAATGGGTATCTCTAATTCGACTTTTCCGACTTTAACTTTTTAAAGACATGTTGTCCTTCAGAATTTTAGCCATTAATCTATACATCTCTGAAGCTGTGAAAATGAAAATATGAACAGGACGAACAGAACAAATCTTTACAAAAAAGTACTTTATGCAGGGGCGTAGATTTCGGGGGGACGGGGGAGGTAACCCCCCCCAATAATCAAAACAAGCAAGTACAACCCCCACCCCCCCCACCATTATTTATACCATAATCAATGGAAACATGTAAATGCTTTACACTGCAACCTCCCCAATGTTCAAGTCAAATCTACGCCCTTGACTCTATGAATACCATATTCATATACTATGGTATTAATATGGTATTTCAAAGATTTTGGTATTACCGTCATGGTTTTGACCCAAAAAACAAAACAAAAACGTAGTAATACTTTTTTTGTGTGTTTGTTTTGTAAGAGAAAAATATGTCTCAAAATTACAAATCAAACTCTGGCTTGAGAATTGTATTTCAGATTTATAATTTATAACTGTAGATTGATCTTGGAAACTAGGAAATTTAATCTGTGATTTTCATTTGTTTAATTTTAAACAGCAGAAAGTTACACTTCATCTGTTGGCAAAAATTAACAATACTACAGTCCTTTTCATCCTATATCATGCTAAAAACATACTATTTTCTTTTCTTTTTTTTTCTATATACACAGCTGCATTTAAAACTGATGGTTTGAAGTTCTGGCATCTATTGATTTTTTTTAATAATATGTCTTGGTCCCAATAACATGGTAATATGCAAATGGTTTCTGCTAAAAGAGGTACTTCTAAAGTCCCAGCTTGGAAAATATGGCCTTTATGTGGCCCCTTTTTTTAAACTACTAAATTTTAATATATAATTCAAACTAAACTATATTCAAACTGTGTTAGCTATCAAATGGAAAATCATACTATATCCTTATTTAAACAAAAGAGTGCCTTTTAGGATTGTTTGTATATAAAATGGCAATAAATATAACTGTTGACTTCTATCTCAAAGGAGTGTTTATTGGGTTGTCGGTCACTTCCTAAGATACTGAGAGTGCAAGTAAGGGTTTTAGTCATATATGGTCAAAAACAAGGATGAAAAGCACAATAAAACTCAACACTGTAACAGCAGACCAAACACAATCCATCAACAGGCTTTGGAGAGAAAATATTATTATCTACCAACTCTTTTCATAATACTGCAAACCAGACTCCTATGTTGACTAGTTTGGTTATTGAAGACTACCGAAAGATGGATTACACAAATGTGACCATAGAAATGTACCAAGAAGAGGATAAAAAAAAAAAATTAAGTTAAACTAAAGGTTATGCAATTCAAATACTCCAGAATGGGTAACACGGTTGCAAATTAAGCATAAACTTAGCTGTCACTGCGTAGGGGCTGGCTAATTTGGTTGCTTTGTAGTTCTCAATAAACGTATATATTTTAAATAAATTAAAATCAAATATTTTTTGAGATTATTTACAATAACTTTGGTAACACACACACACGTCACATTCTGAACACAAACAGGCTTATGGCAGGGGTCTTTTTTTTCTGTGGATAGCACAAGAACCCCAGAGCAGACTGATGAACAACCATGAAGAATTCTGGAATGATAGTACAAAATACGCCCAAAGCATTTAATGTACAGCTACACTCTAAAAAATGGTGGGTTATTTTTTTCTACCCAAACACTTGATTTGGGCTGTTGGGTGAAGAAGTTGGGTTGATTTGTCCCAATCTGTTTATGGTGCTTTTATGAGCGTTTTTGTGGGTTGACAGACTGGTCACTATGGCCTAACATTGTATGAAAAACTTAAGAACACTAAAAAGAATTCCTGTTGTGTTCAATAACAGCATATGAGCTAGAGGTCGACCGATATATCGGTTTTGCGGATTAATCTGCACCGATAACAGATTTATGGAACTATCGGTTATCTGCAAAAATCCACACCGTTAGTTTTTCCCTGTTGCATCCGGTGCTGGACGGCTGGGAAGGGTCTGCTGTCATTATACAGTGAGAGTGAAATAAAAACTATCACTTCACTGATGTCTTGTGATGTTCGTTTTGACACGTTAGACACTCTGTATGGAGTGGAACACTTCAGATGCGGATTTAAAACATCAACAATGAAAAGGTATGTATACAGTACACTACACTACACGTCATATCATTATAAAGTAATTAATTTGTTGACTAGATGCTGCATTAGTAGAGAACAGCAGTATGTTTGCTGACAAGGCTGAGAGGATGCTAACATTAAAGCTAACCTCAAACGGATAGAACAATGTGACAAAAATACACAGTATTTGCCCAAATGTTTAAATGTCACGATTGTTCCCATCTATTACCATTTATTTGCATTAGTTTATATCCAGCTGGTCACATTTATACATTCGTTAGCCAGTTGCATATTTAAAGCTAGTGGCGCGAGAAAGCCAAGAGAAATGTATAAACAAACCAAAAACGCATCTGATTTCAATTCAATCTTTTTATCCTCACTGTAATACAATGACTTCAGGTCGATCACATTATTGCACTAAAAAAGGCTAGACACAGCGCAACAAATACAGTTTAACGGAAAGCAGGCGTCTCAATATGCTTTTAAAGTTCTTTTAATTACACACACCATCTAAAAAACAAAGGGAAACAAAGACGTTCGTCTAGAGTGCGTTTACATAGAAAAACAAATGGATGGTTGCAAAAGCGCTTGGAGTGAACAACCCCTTACAGTTGTTGGAGGTCTTGGGCCATTGCGTCTTGCTCTCTTTATAAGCATTTCTCAGATTAAACAATGAGTTGTTTAAATTCTTTGTCAGGAAAGATGTTCAACTTGGAAATGTGTGTATCGAGATCCTCATGTTCGGTTCCAGTCTGTTGTGTTTCGTCTGATTGAACAGCCCCTAACCTGTGCTTATAGTCTGAGCCGCTTCACCACCGAGTTCAGCCGAATACCACTGCTATCTGTGAATATTGCTACTCTACATACAACTGTACTGAATAAAAAACAATGTGGTATTTTGCTGTTATTATGAAGCTTGAGTCTGGAGTAGTAGGTATCAGTGCAAGTGTAACACCATGTGACCTGTCTATTGAAGCGTACGCACAGTCATTTCTGTTTTCCCAGGTTCATACCAGTGGCTGATTACCTGCACCATGCAAAAGATGCCATCAGATTTCCATACACACTGATGCTTTGAGAAAACAATCAGTGCTTTCAAGCTTTTGTTGTCATTCACAGAGAAGCGCTTCAGCAAAATACATTGAGGGGCACAGTGGACATTTACTTCAAAGCTTCTACCTCTTAAATATGAATTGCCCCAAGAAGTGTTCCCCAGTGTGTGAATTTCTACAGACTGGTAACTTCTTTATTGAAAAAGACAATACATTTCTACTTTTTGATTGTTATTGTTGTATGCCTCCCTTATTGTGTGTGTGTGTGTGTGTGTGTGTGTGTGTGTGTGTGTGTGTGTTTGGGAGTTTAAGTGATTCTGATGACCTAGAATTTTTGTTTAAATTTTCAACCCAATTTGAATGTATTTTAACTCAGCAGTGTAGTAATGTATAACTAATAGTTGGGTAAAAAAAAAAGCAGCATGATGGGTCAAACTTTTAACCAAACCCCTTTGGGTCAAAACAACCCAGCATTGAGTTCGTCCCTATTGGACCCTGCGCTGGGTTGCCAAAATGACCCAAATTGGGTCATTTTTAACCTAGCATTTTTTTAGAGTGTAGATAGGTAAAGTTTATCAAGACCAACTTTGATGTTTGCTTGGCAAGGCTTTGCCTGAAATTTGAAACTATTTGTATGATTTTGAAGTTTAATGGATATACAAACATTATAGCCTGCCAACTAGATAGTCAGATAAAACATCAGATAGAGAGAGAAAGAGCAATGTAGAGATGATTAAAGATCTTTTGTGGGTTTGTTTACATTTGAATTTTTGAAAGTTGACGTTTGAATTAGCGAGCATTCCATTTGCCCATTTGAACATTCCATTAATGTAAGTCTATGGGATTTTTCCAACTTTGTATCGTCTGCTGTGTGAAAACCGTAAGTCAGATCAGTTAGAAAAGACAAAGCATGGGGGCCTGGGTATCTCAGCGAGTATTGACACTGACTACCACCCCTGGAGTCGCGAGTTTGAATCCAGGGTGTGCTGAGTGACTCCAGCCAGGTCTCCTAAGCAACCAAATTGGCCCGGTTGCTAGGGAGGGTAGAGTCACATGGGGCAACCTCCTCGTGGTTGCTATAATGTGTGGTTCTCGCTCTCAGTGGGGCACATGGTGAGCTGTGCGTGGATGCCGCGGATAATAGCGTGAAGCCACCACATGCACAATGTCTCCTTGGTAACGCGCTCAACAAGCCATGTGACAAGATGCGTGGACTGACGGTCTCAGACGTGGAGGCAACTGAGATTTGTCACTACGCCACCCGGATTGAGGCGAGTCACTACGCCACCACGAGGACTTAGAGCACATTGGGAATTGGGCATTCCAAATTGGGGAGGGGGGAATCAAAAAAGTAAAGACAAAGCACACTATTACAGAACAGTCTGAAGGTCTGTACCAAGTTTGGTGGATGGAGCTTGAAAGCAAGGAGTTAGTGTTAGAAGTTATGCTCTCGGTACACTAAGTTTTTAGAAAAACTGTATGTTGGCTTCGTCAAGCCAACAAAACATGTTGGAAGACATTGTGACACAAAATTTATTTTTCAAGTAATAGTTTAATAAAATTAACGACTGAATAAATTAATAAATACCCAATTCAATTGGATGGAAATTTGTTATGTAACTGAAATGTATAAATCTTAAAAATAGGCTGAAATGGTTTTTTGAGTGTATATTAAGTACACACAGAGTGAGAGCTCTCAGATTTGACCATTAATCAAAACTCACACAAACAGTCATCCTGCGTTTTCTAAAGAGAATACCACCATCAGGGTTGTTTTTCTGAATAATAAACTGAAAAATGATGGTTGTGTGTTGATGCTGTGCGACAATATTACTCAGATGAAAAATGAAGTAAAATAATGTTATCAGAGCAACTAATCAAGGTTCACTCAAAACTAACAAACATTTCCCGTAAACAAACCTTCACTTGCAACCATCTGCATGGCAACAGAGATTGACAGCAGGCCCAGTTAGCTGGAAAGATTGCCAATGAGCCCTTTACATTAGAGAGAGAGAGAGAGAGAGAGAGAGAAAGAGAGCTAGAGATGTTGAGATGGAGTGAATAAGTTTTGATTAGATAAAAAAACTGAAAGGCCACTTAAGAGTAAATTGGTGCAGGCGCGGTATTAAGAATATTGCAGCAGGACCGCATGTCTTTTTGCTTTATAGGCCTACTGATTACTGGTCTGGAATCAAATGAATCACTGCTTCATCCAGAAAGATGCTTCTGTTTGTGTTGAAAGATGCTGAAATGTTTTCTAAGTCACTGTCTACTTGCTAAATTCAAGACTGAGCCAAACTGATGTTGACCACCTTGAAAAGATATAAGTATTTTATGTATAGGCCTATACTAGTGCTGGAGATGTATTCAGCTTAAACGTATTTTTATCATTATTAGATCGACCAACAAGTAACACCAAATAAACACCACTAGCACACCTGAACGGTTGCAGACGTATTTTAGACACAATGTATTACAGGGAATCAAGAAACTGGAGCTGTAGCTTGCAAAAACTCCTATAGTTGTTTATATAACAATAAACAAAACTAAAATGTACGCTACTACCAAAATTTGTCAAGATACACCTGAATTTTAAGAATTATATGAGGTTTATTTTCAGATTCAGTAAGTTTTTAATAATGCAATAATTTTTAAACCATAATTTATTTATTTTATATAAAAAAATAAAATACAAAACAAAACAAAAAAAAAAAAAAATACAAAAAAACAAATGCAGAAAATATATTTTAGAACTAGGCTGTAGTCCTTATATTTAGCATAATAAACAATAGGGGGTAAAAAAGCTTAAAAACTGGATTAAAGTGTTTGTGTGTGCACAGCCCCCCAATAGTAAATTGGAAGAATACACGTATTGAGGGGCATGTTGTCACATTATATGGGATAAGTTCAGAGGTGTATAGTAACGAAGTACAAATACTTCGTTACTGTACTTAAGTACAGCTTTTTAATATTTATACTTTACTTGAGTATAAATATTTCTTTGGACTTTTACTTTCACTTTACACCACAAAAAAAATAACAGCTGTACGTGCAAAAATGCATACAGATCGGTGATAGTGATGTGTGATTCATCGAAAGAATAATTTGAATCTTTTAAATTTGATTCCTTTGAACTGAACAAAAAGATTCAAAAAGAGATCTGAATGATTCGCGGCCAGATTACGTGATCCGTCCTCTGTTGCCACTGAGAAGACAAGAAACTGCTCATGTGAGTTTCTTTTCTTTATTTCTTTTTCTTTTTTCTTTTTTTTTATTGACTAATGAATTTGATAAGTTTAGGCTTAAACATTATGAAAGCTGTGAAATAATGAAGTTATGTGCGATCAGTCTCCCGCCAGGGTGTTCTTGGTGGTTGTCAGGTTGTTGCTGTGCTGTTGTTAAGTTGTTTTAACTGTTTCAGCGAATTTCTATGCGGTTGCCAGGGTGTTTTTGGTGATTGTCAGGTTGTTGCTGTGCTGTTGTTAAGTTGTTTTAACTGTTATGCGGTTGCCAGGGTGTTCTTGGTGGTTGTCAGGTTGTTGCTGTGCTGTTGTTAAGTTGTTTTAACTGTTTCAGCGAATTTCTATGCGGTTGCCAGGGTGTTTTTGGTGGTTGTCAGGTTGTTGCTGTGCTGCTGTTAACTTATTTTAACTGTTATGCGGTTGCCAGGGTGTTTTTGGTGATTGTCAGGTTGTTGCTGTGCTGTTGTTAAGTTGTTTTAACTGTTATGCGGTTGCCAGGGTGTTCTTGGTGGTTGTCAGGTTGTTGCTGTGCTGTTGTTAAGTTGTTTTAATTGTTTCAGCGAATTTCTATGCTGTTGCCAGGGCGTTCTTGGTGGTTGTCAGGTTGTTGCTGTGCTGCTGTTAAGTTATTTTAACTGTTATGCGGTTGCCAGGGTGTTTTTGGTGGTTGTCAGGTTGTTGCTGTGCTGTTGTTAAGTTATTTTAACTGTTATGCGGTTGCCAGGGTGTTCTTGGTGGTTGTCAGGTTGTTGCTGTGCTGTTGTTAAGTTATTTTAACTGTTATGCGGTTGCCAGGGTGTTTTTGGTGATTGTCAGGTTGTTGCTGTGCTGTTGTTAAGTTGTTTTAACTGTTTCAGCGAATTTCTATGCGGTTGCCAGGGCGTTCTTGGTGGTTGTCAGGTTGTTGCTGTGCTGCTGTTAAGTTATTTTAACTGTTATGCGGTTGCCAGGGTGTTCTTGGTGGTTGTCAGGTTGTTGCTGTGCTGTTGTTAAGTTGTTTTAACTGTTATGTGGTTGCCAATGTGTTTTTGGTGGTTGTCAGGTTATTGCTGTGCTGTTGTTAAGTTGTTTTAACTGTTATGTGGTTGCCAGTGTGTTTTTGGTGGTTGTCAGGTTATTGCTGTGCTGCTGTTAAGTTATTTTAACTGTTATGCGGTTGCCAGGGTGATCTTGGTGGTTGTCAGGTTGTTGCTGTGCTGTTGTTAAGTTGTTTTAACTATTATGCGGTTGCCAGGGTGTTCTTGGTGGTTGTCAGATGGTTGCTGTGCTGTTGTTAAGTTGTTTTAACTGTTTCAGCGAATTTCTATGCGGTTGCCAGGGCGTTCTTGGTGGTTGTCAGGTTTTTGCTGTGCTGCTGTTAAGTTATTTTAACTGTTATGCGGTTGCCAAGGTGTTTTTGGTGGTTTTCAGGTTATTGCTGTGCTGTTAAGTTATTTTAACTGTTAAGCAGTTGCCAGGGTGTTCTTGGTGATTGTCAGGTTGTTGCTGTGCTGTTGTTAAGTTGTTTTAACTGTTTCAGCGAATTTCTATGCGGTTGCCAGGGCGTACTTGGTGGTTGTCAGGTTGTTGCTGTGCTTTTGTTAAGTTGTTTTAACTGTTTCAGCGCATTGCTATGTGGTTGCCAGGGCGTTCTTGGTGGTTGTCAGGTTGTTGCTGTGCTGCTAAGTTATTTTAACTGTGTTTCAGCACATTGCGATGCAGTTGCCAGGGTGTTCTGGGTGGTTGCTTGGTGTTTGCTTATTGGCCCAAATGCAAAGAGCCCACCCCCACAGGTCTCTGTTCTGGTCACAAATATGACTCAACTCCCTCGTTCAGTGTTCCAATTTTTATGGACTGTGGAGTTCATTTACACTCATCTCATAAATATGATAATTCTGATGTGACTTGAATGCACCATTAAAGGGATAGTTTGTTTAAAAATGAAAATTCTCTCTTAATTTTCTCACCCTCATTCGATCCAAGATGTGTATGACTTTCATTTTTGTTCTTTTTTTTTCTTCTGCAGAACACAAACAAAAAAATATTTTCAGAATAATATCACTGTTATGTAGGTCCATACAATGTAAGTGAAATGGCCAGACCTTTGAAGCTCCAAAAAATACATCAATGCAGCATAATAGTAACCCAAAAGACTTCAGTGGTTTCACCAATGTCTTCTGAATGGATCCAATTGGTTTTGGGTGAGAATAGACCAAAATATAAGTTTCAATTCGATCTCGTGACTCCAGGGGTGGTAGTCAGCGTCAATACTCGCTGAGCTACCCAGGCCCCCAAAAATGAAAATTAAGAGGGGAATTAAATTTAAATTTAAGGAGAATTTATTGTATAAAAAAAAAAAAAAAAAAAAGGACTTTATATATTGATGTAATATTCATCTGTTTTTCACCCACACCTGTCATGTCACTTCAGAAGACATGGATTAAACCACCGGAGTCGTTTGGATGACTTTTATGCAGCCTTTATGTGCTTTTTGGAGCTTCAAAGTTTCAGTCACCATTCACTTGAGCTGTAAGAACCTACAGAGCTGAGATATACTTCAAAAAAATCTTTATTTGTGTTCAGCAGGAGAATGAAAGCCATACACTTCTGGGACATCATGAGGGTGAGTAAATAATGAGAAAATGTTCATTTTTGGGTGAACTGTCCCTTTAAAGGAATGTCATTAAAGTAGCCTAGGCTAATCAGCAAAATGTAAACAGTCAAACAAATTGCATGAAACTCAAAGCATTTCAAGAAACAGCAAAAAAAATGTGAACGCTAACACAAAAATATCAAACCATTGTTCAGGACAACCAAAGAAAAATGCCTGACAATACAATTCAATCTTTTTGTTTAATCGTATATTGTAGTTATACAGACAGCAGTATATTGTCTTAATGTTTGCCAGGGTGATTTTATTGTGTTTGTTTGTTTACCCAAGAGCTATTACAAAAATAAGATTATATAAAAAAAATTCTTTGGAGGATTGAATTAATACAAATTATTATACTTTTAGTGTTTTAAACTTGGTGTTGAAACTAACATCCAAAAAAATCATTAAATAAACAAGCATTTGTACTAAAAAACATTAGAACTTCCACTTGTGACAACTAGCCCTGTGTCACCTAGATAAAAAACAACCTGGAATGAAACCTGACAATTTTCTCTGTGAGTCAGTGGGGGGCGCTGTGTCTCTGTGTTGAATGGCAGATGGGGTTGTGGGTGGGTAGAGAGTCAGCAGAGCTCAGATTGAAGAAGTGACCTAATTCAACTCAGGACGTCCCACATTGTCCACTCATGCACACACACACACACACACACACACACACACACACACACACACACACACACACACAAACAATAGGAGTCAGAGAGAGAGAGAGAGAGAGAGAGAGGGTTTTAATACACAAGATGAAATGCATTTTGAAAAAGCATGTCATTGTGTGACATTTTGTGAACAGTCTATTGTGATGTGGTACAGGATACCCCCCCCCAAAAAAAACAACAACTCGTAAATACAGATTGAGCAGCGAATTTACGGTATGAGTAATCAGACCACTTTCAGGTATCAACTACATTTCACTGATCTATTAAAGGAACAGTTCACACAAAAACGAAAATTCATAATTTTGCAGTAGCTCTTAAATCTCATTAGTGTTTGTGCAAAGGCTTGTTCAAGCGTGGTGCGTTGCAATAAATTGCAAGACGTGGGAACCAATTGCGTTTGGCATCAATTTCAGTTTAGTGTGCTTCTTTGATAAAAAACTGTACATTTGTCCTGTCGATGCAATTGCAGTATAGCTTGTATAATGAGAAATTGTGCAAATAAATTAGTAATGTGAATGTATGAAATAAAATATCAGTTAAAGGAGAAATTAATTCATTTAAACAAAAGGGAATACATTAGCATCAAATCTGGCACGACGTGTCGTAATGTGTCATATTCGAATGTATGCAAACGCAAATGAGATTGGAGAGTTTTCAGTGGATAGCAACTTCAGTTTTCATTTGTTTCTCACACAAAACAATCGTATGACTTGTAGGAGCTTGGCAGTCTCAGTCCCCATCAGGTTTAATTGTGTGAAAAAGAGCAGCGTGAACATTCTGCTAAAGAACCCCTTTTTTGTTTGGAACAATATGAGGATGAATAAATTACGAATATTCATTGTTGGGTGAACTGTCCCTTTAAAGGAATATCTCTGGTTCAATACAAGTTAATCTCAATTGACAGGATTTGTGGGATAATGATGATGACCACAAAAATTTAATTCTACTCATTCCTCGTTTTCTTTAAAAAAGCACAAATGTGTGTTCCAGTGAGACACTTACAATGGAAGTCAATGGGGTCAATTTTTGGAGGGTTTAAAGTCAGAAATGTGAAGATGTTAATTTTATAAAAGCACTTACATTTTTTCAGTTAAAACTTGTGTATTATTTGAGCTGTAAAGTTGATTAAATTGTCATTTTTAAAGTTGTATATAACTTTAAGTTGTAAAATGGGATATATCTTTCCACAGATGCGGTTAGTAAGTGATTTAATCACAGTAAAATCATGTTAACACACATATTGTTTATGTCTTGTGTCTATACTTTTGAAACAGTGAGTATTTTAATGATTACAGATTATTGACCCCATTGACTTCCATTGTAAGTGTCTCACTGGAACACACATTTGTGCTTTTTTTAAAGACAAGGAGGGATGAGTCCAAAACAGTTTGTGGTAATTAACATTATGCCACAAATGCTGTTGCTTGAGCTTAATTTGTATTGAACCCGGAATATTCCTTTAATGCCTGTTTGTTATAAACATATGTTCTGTCTTGCAAAAAGACGACAAACATTTTTAACAGCAGCTGTTTCAGTCTTTCTCTCTCCACCTTCTACTTCTCTTTTTGCCGCAGGTTGGAATTATGTGTAGTCATTTCATGCTAAGACATGGTTTGACTTTTTTCCTCTCCTCTTTTTATGATTTTTATGATGACTCGCTGTACTAAAGAGGCAGGTTAGGGTTATTAAATATGCCAGGGCCAATTGTATTTTTGCTCAAGTAAGCTTCCTAGAAATATTCCATCTTAGCTGCTTTTATTCGGGCAAATGTAGTTATGAATTTTAAAGTAGGCTGTTTAAGAGGAGGGAAGAGAGGCTGTGAATGGAATTCTGAGTAATGCCGAACGAGTGAGATTGGAATTTCTTGTTTCAGAAGCCGGAGTGAGAGAGAGAGAGAGAGCCGTAAGACAGATTGGAAGAGCAACAAGGTTGTATTAGAGCGGCTGGTTAACATCAAGCTACCAAAAATACTTCCTCCATCTCCTTCTCTCCGTTTCACCTCCTCGCGTCTCCTCTCTCTCTCTCGTTTTGATGTGAATGAGTTCATATATATTTTCTCTCTAAACTCACAAGAAACAGAGTTAGAAAAACAGTTGAACTTCTGAGATGTTTACTGAAATGATTCTCTGTGTGTGTGTGTTAAAATTACCATATGATTGCTTATATAAGATTTTTACCATTTTTACCATTATATTACATAAAGCAAATCTTAACGTGTTAATAAAGTGCATCGCGCCACCTCTAGCTAAATTCGTAAATATACACTATTTGTTGGGATATATCAATGCCTCCTGAAAGGTAAAATGGTTATTGGCAAGTTGGCACTTACGGTCACAGGGTTGGCAATTTTACAGGTTATTCGGCCATTTCTAGTCTTATACGCAAAGTTGTGACACTTCTAGGTGTGTAGAAAGATAATTTCATATATTTTAACAAATGTGCATTTTTCAAAAAGTAACAGGTATGAAAGCTTTAGATTCCCTCTCTGTAGACAAAAATAACAAAGCATGAAATAAGTAATAAAAAAGGAGATACTTTAACTTGTCCTTGAAGACTTCGCTTCTTGAAAGTGTCTGTGTGTGTGTTTTTGTTTGTTGTTGTTGTTGTTTATTTAGTAGTATATTATTTAATGAAGTTCCATATTTAAGTTCCAGCCTGGTCTCATGAACATTACGTGACCGTGGCAACATTTTTGCGAAACAAAACTGCATTTTTCGTTACATGTTTGGCTGCAGATTCCCGGTACAATGTCCAGCGGGGGGCGCCAAAAGCGAGTGAAATGGCGTCGTAATCAGACGAGATTTTTAAGGTGAATATTAGATGGAGGTTTTAATGAGTAAAATGTACCTCTCTAACCTAAAACTTTAACCTAAACCTAACCAATCGTGATCTAAACCAAATGCGAGGTGAACCAAACAGACATCCTTACCCTAAACCAACACCTAAACCTAACTGATATCGATCTAAAAGCAAATGCGACATGAAAAGCACATTTTCTGACGAAACCATGCTATGTTGAGTAGCTTCTATGACACTTTTGTCTCACATGTCAGCTTACGTACTTGACTGGGCTCAAACCGCGGCCTTCAGTCCAAAGTCCAACACTCTATCAGGTGAGCTACCGCGGAAACTAATCACATTGGAATAAGTGTGTAAATGTAAGTGAGTCTGTTAAAATGTATCGTTTTTTCAAATGATGCATTATAGTAAAAGTGTTTCGATATCATAACTCAACAGTGTGTGATTGAGCAAAAAAGAAGTGTTTATAAAGTCATAATCAGCAGTTGTACTCGTTATTTGTGTCAAAGAGAATAAAATACACAGTTGTTGTAGCGCCTCTACTGTTCATTTCACCAGGAAACTGCGGCGAAACGTAGAACACGGCACGTAAAAGTCAGTTTCCAAAAATGTAGTTATAGTAACATCTCATTTTATGAGAGTAATTGATAAGTTCGGAAGGAGTTTGTTCATCTAGACTCACATCCCAAGGATATATAAGTGACTGCTTCCCTCACACTGGTGACAATTCTTCCAGTATCCCTCCATCTCCCTATCTCCACCTTTATATTTCATAATGTAGCTTTTGTCCAAAGCAACTATAGCCATTACTATAGTTATATTGCAATATAACTACTGCTTTGGTCGGATAGTGCGGGTGGAATCTCAGAGCTCAAGTCAAGTCCTGTGCTCAAGCCCCTTCATTATGGACATGAACAAGGGATAATTATGATGAAAAGAACTGATGGCATAATAAGGGATAGTTATGATGGTAACAGGGTTGACTCATAATCTGAGGACACTTCAAGTCTTTTTAATAATGCGTAATGTCCTATCACCCATTGGAGTCACGAGATCGAGTCCAGGGTGTGCTGAGTGACTCCAGCCAGGTCTCCTAAGCAACCAAATTGGCCCGGTTGTTAGGGAGGGTAGAGTCACATGGGGTAACCTTCTCGTGGTCGCGATTAGTGGTTCTCGCTCTCATTGGGGCGTGTGGTAAGTTGTGCGTGGATCGTGGAGAGTAGCATGAGCCTCCACATGCTGTGAGTCTCCGCGGTGTCATGCACAACGAGTCACGTGATAAGATGCATGGATTGACGGTCTCAGAAGCGGAGGCAACTGAGACGTGTCCTCCGCCACCCGGATTGAGGCGAGTAACCGCACCACCATGAAAACCTACTAAGTAGTGGGAATTGGGTATTCCAAATTGGGATAAAAAAATCATTTAAAAAAATAAATAAATAATGTGTAATGTCCATTGAAATACACATAGAATTAAGACAAAATGCTGACTGTTTCCCATATATTTTGTTTGCATCAGATGTTACGGAATGTTTTTTATGTGTTTAGAAAAAAGTGGAGGGGTGTTAGTGTAACCTGAAACCCTAAGAGCCAGTGGCGTAGCCAAGGGTGGGCCGGGGTGGGCCTGTGCCCACCCAAATTTTAATAATATTAGAAGAATATTAGAGATTATTCTTTTGACTTCAAATATATATTTGTAAAATAGTTTTAAAAAATGCATAAATTCAGATTTCTGAAAGTGTGAAAGAACTGTTTCACAGTTTGGTACAAAAAATAAATAAATAAAATAAAATTATTATGATTTTTCTAAGTTTAACCCCTTTAACCTAACCCTTAACCTAACCATAACTTTTGTGTGCCACGGAAGAAAGCAAACGTCTGGTTTTGAATGAGACGAGGGAAGCGCGTTACTGGTTATTGACATACATTAGTCATTTGATGTCTGTATTGTATCGATTTGAAATTCTGTTTGTTGATTGGTTGGTCTCTATGGGAATCAAATCACACATTTTCGGATGAGTTGTAGGGTATAACAGGGAAAAAGTGCCGTGTGTGTGTCTGTACTTTTAATTTCATTTAACACTAAATGGCAACAAAAACTCCCTCAGTACTTTCCCAAACATCTGGTTTTCACTATGCACTGCAAAATATTCCTCATCCATGAGATCACTGTGTGTAATGTTTAAAGGTTGATTTTGAGGTGCTTTGATCTAATATTGAATATTTTTTTAAATGTTGCAAATGTATGTAGCTAATGAAAATCCCTGGAATGATCACATTTATTCTGAGACAAAATACTTATTTGTCATTTTGTATGTGTTATTAAACATGTATAGTGTGTGTGTGTGTGTGTGTGTGTCCACAAGGATGGTAAAACCTGAGATCACCTACATTGTGGGGAACAGCCAGCGGTCCCAACGAGGGAAATGGCATATTAATCACACTAAACAATGTTTTATTGAAAATGTAAAAATACAAAAAGGTTTCTGTGAGGGTTATGGTTTAGGGGATAGAAATTATCGTTAGATCTGTATAAAATCCATAAAATGCATGGAAGTCTATGGAGAGTCCCCACAATGATATAAAAACATGGTGTGTATATGTGTGTGTGTGTGTCTATCTGTGTGTCTGTCTCTGTGTGTGTGTGTCTATCTCTGTGTGTGTGTGTGTCTGTCTGTGTGTGTGTGAGTGTGTGTGTGTCTATCTGTGTGTCTGTCTGTGTGTGTGTGTGTGTGTGTGTGTGTGTGTCTGTGTGAGTGCGTGCGTGTGTGTGTGTGTGTGTGTGTGTGAGTGTCTGTCTATGTGTGAGTGTCTGTCTGTGTGTGTGTGTGTGTGTGTGAGTGAGTGTCTGTGTCTGTGTGTGTGTCTGTGTGTGTGTGTCTGTCTGTCTGTCTGTGTGTGTGTCTGTGTGTGTGTGTCTGTGTGTGTGTGTGCGTGAGTGTCTGTGTGTGAGTGAGTGTCTGTCTGTCTGTGTGTGTGTGTGAGTGTGTCTGTCTGTCTGTGTGTGTGTGTGTGTGTGCTGTGTGAGTGCGTGCGTGTGTGTGTGTGTGTGTGTGTGAGTGTCTGTCTGTGTGTGTGAGTGTGTCTGTGTGTGTGTGAGTGTGTCTGTGTGTGTGTGTCAGTGTGTCTGTGTGTGTCTGTGAGTGTCTGTCTGTCTGTGTGTGTGTGTGCGTGAGTGTGTGTGTCTGTGTGTGCGTGAGTGTGTCTGTCTGTGTGTGTGTGTGTGTGTGAGTGTCTGTCTGTGTGTGTGTGTGAGTGTGTCTGTGTGTGTGTGTGTGAGTGAGTGTCTGTGTGTGTGTGTGTATGTGTGTCTGTGTGTGTGTGTGTGTGTGTGTGTGTCTATCTGTGTGTGTGTGTGTGTGTGTGTGTGTGTGTAGGATTTTATTAAGCATGCATTTTTTCATTGTTTTTTTAAGTAGAGCGAATAGATTGGTTCTGAAGAATGTTCAAAGTCGGCTCACACTGACTGATCCAATCACTATAGAGATCAAACTGGGGTCAGCGGACCCCCAGGGGGCCGCAAGGGGTTGCTAGGGGGTCCGCATAAATTTTGAAAGAAAAAAAGTGTAAAAATGTGTATATTATTTGACATTGTTACCATTTCATTCTGAAATCATTGGTCGAATCATAATTATTTTATTGTATTGAAAGCCATAATAAGAATTAAAAACAGAAATAAAAATAAATTGGCAGATAATGTCATATTATAAAATAAAGCTTATTTGTAAGAAATAACGATTGTAATTCACTATTTTCTGTAATGCTGCTTTAAAACCAGTATTTGTTGTTTTATTGTATACTTTTTCAAAATTATTTATATAGCATATTTCACAATATATACAAATATTTAAAATAAAACTGTCTTTATTGCATATTATTTTTTAATTGAATTGAAAATGTTTCTCTTCCAGTTTATCCATCTAACATAATTCAAGCATAAAAAGGCACTGTCAGCTTAATAAGAAGTACATATTTTTCAGATAATATTTTAATAATATCTTTTGGCTGTAGTGCAATGAAGATATAAAAGTCAATTATTTAATTTGGCAAAAAATAATTTTTATAATATCATGTTTACTACTTTTCTCACAAAGGGATTTTCAGATTTGTTGGTGTTTGACATCACAAAGTTTAGAAACTCTTGGTTTATAGAACACTTGAGATGTTATGACATGATGTTATTGAAATAACACTTTTCATGGTTATTTTGACTAAGCATTATCTAAATTTGTTACTCAAAAAAGCATCTTTGCATTAGTTGACAAATCGTGCCCTATAACTATTGCATCACTATAAAAGGTCCCCTCGCCACCTTTTTTCAAAAAACAGAATTTTAATCAAAACAACCTTCTGATGTTATTTCTTTTCTCACAAATTAGTTATTTCCGTGTTTCATAGACATGACAAATGACATCGTTTTCTGAGAATGAGCAAGTGTTACAAACAGGTGTGACAACAGCAAACACAAAAGTGTTCGAAGATTGAACAGGTGTCAAGTAACTTGTAAAAACAACGAGTAGTAACCATTTCCTGTTTATCAATATCCATTTCCTTTTTTAACATTAAAGAAAACACAGTTAGCTCATCAAGTGCTTTTCGTTTTCCATGTTTTGTGCATTGAACTGTTGTTTTATAAACTTGAAATATTCCTGGTTCAGCTCAGTCGAAAGCATTTACCACAAAAATAATATTTTTTTTGAAAATTTCAATGGAAGTCAATGGGGTCAGTAATCTGTAAACATTAAAATACTCACTGTTTCAAAAGTATAGACACAAGACATAAACAACAGGTGTGTTAACATGATTTTACTGTGATAAAATCACTTACTAACCACATCTGTGGAAAGTTAGAGACAATTCTACAACTTTGTTGTCTTGACGATGTAACGCCGGAAACCCTAAAATGACTTTACAGCTCAAATAACACACAAGTTTTAACAGAAGAATTAATGTGCTTTTATAAAATGATACACTTCACATTTCTGCCTTTAAACCATCCAAAAATTGGCCCCCTTCATGTATTGTGACATGCAACATGTAAAAATACAGTCTGTGACTATATTATGCCAACATTAGCAGATCTGCTCAGATCGGTGTGAATTCACACGACTCGATCACCAGGAGTTCCTTGTTGAAACTGACCTGCTTAACCATTAGCGTGGCTTTAGTGAGTTGTGACAAAACTCTGAGAACCAGCTTGTGTTGGGGTTTGACTCACTCTCTAGGAATGAGTGACCCACGATCGGTTATAATTCTGGAACATGTCTGTTATTTAGATGTGAGTGGCATTGCAATGGCAGTTTCTCTGGGTGGATGTGGGCAGTTAAACGCCTACAGCGCCTGAAAAAAAACTCAATAAACTGAGAGAGGGGTTTTCTCTCAAACACGGACTTCCTCCTGCGGAATGCACATTCACACGCATTATCAGCAGCACGATCTGGACGAGTTACGAATCTGGAGTTACAGTAAATTCAGGTGGAGTACACTGACTGATAAGACTGAATGGAGCGGAAATGATTTCTGATGCTGAATTTGATGACTTTTCTGTTTCATATCATCCACACCCACATTATTCATGGCTGCAAATTCATGAAGGACAGATCCGCAAAACTACACAGCCAAAATATCTCACACTATTGTTTTAGTCTCCACTTAAAGTTGTTGGTATTTGGTTTATCTAAAGTCTCAAAAGTGAAATGTCCTGATGCATTCATGTAATGCCCAGCAAAACACAGAACGTTCTTTTTAGGTTCTATTTATTATAACCATAGACTAATGTTACCTGAACGTTGCAGGGTGTTTTATAACAACCTAAAAAGAACTTATACAGAATGTTCTCTAATGGTTTTTTTTAGGTTCTATTTATTATAACCATAGACTAATGTTACCTGAACATTGCAGGGAGTTTTATAACAACCTAAAAAGAACTTATACAGAACATTCTCTAATGGTTATTTTTAGGTTTTATGTTTACAACCATAATCTAATGTTACCAGAACGTTTCAGGGAGGTTTTGTGTGACAACCTAAAAATAACTTATACAAAATGTTCTCTAATGGTTATTTTGAGGTTTTATTTGTACAACCGTAATCAAATGTTACCAGAGCGATGGGGGCCAGCTGGTTAGCACTGGATTTAAGACAAGTGGCCAAACACCATCTGGGCCCTGTGCTTTCCTTGTCTTTTGTTTTCGGAAGACACGGCACACCTCTTCTTCACAGATCTTAAGTGCAGGTTGAGTAGCAGGAGTGGGGAGGAAGGGGGCTGCAGGAGGTGTTAGTGTTTGTGTGAAGTGAAGGTCAGAGCGGGTGTGGGGTGTGAGATTGGGCCTTTCAAATCTGCAGTAGAACACATTCAGGTTGTCAGCCAGTTGTTGGTCTACCACAGGGTTGGGGATAGGAGTCCTGTAATTCGTCAGTTGTTTCAGGCCACTCCACACTGATGCAGGGTCGTTAACTGAAAACTTGTTCTTCAGCTTATCAGAATAGCTTCTTTTAGCCACTCTGATTTCCTTGTTCAGTGTGTTCCTGGCCTGATTGTACAAGACTTTATCCCCACCTCTGTAAGCATCCTCTTTGGCCTGAGTTCTGCTGTAAACCACGGTTTGTCGTTGTTGTATGTTAAATAAGTCCTAGTAGGAATGCACATATCCTCCCAGAAACTGATATATAATGTAACAGTATCTGTGAGCTCGTCCAGATTGGTGTCTGCAGCCTCAAAAACACTCCAATCAGTGCAGTCAAAACAGGATTGTAGTTCCAGCTCTGCTTCACTGGTCCATGTATTTATAGTCTAAACCTCAGGTTTAGCAGATTTTAGTTTCTGCCTGTAGGTCGGAAGAAGATGAACCAGACAGTGATCAGATAGTCCCAAAGCTGCTCTAGGGTCAGAGCGATAGGCATCCTTTATTGTTGTGTAGCAGTGATCCAGTATATTTCTGTCTCTGGTTGGGCATGTAATGTGCTGTTTGTATTTGGGTAGTTCACATGTGAGATTTGCTTTGTTAAAATCCCCAAGAATAATAATAACTGAGTCCGGGTATTGTTGTTCCGTGTCTGTGATTTGATCAGCCAGCTGTTGCAGCGCTGCACTCACGCATGCATGTGGCGGGATATAAACACTCACCAGAATAAACGAGGAAAACTCCCGCGGCGAATAGAAAGGATTACAGTTAATAAAGAGCGCTTCCAAATTAGGATAGCACATCTTCTTTAACATTGTTACATCTGTACACCAACTTTCATTGATGTAAGGCATGTTCCACCGCCTCTCATTTCCCCCGTTAAATCTGTGATGCGATCCGCTCTGAACAGCTGAACAAAGTCCTTGTTTGTATGGGTGAGGAGATGTAGTTCGTCCATTTTGTTAGGAAGAGAGTGGAGATTCACTAGATGATTACTCTGCAGTGCTGTTCGAAAGCCGTGCTGACGGAGCTTAACCAGCACGCCAGCTCATCTCCCTCGCCTGCATCTCTTGAACAACACAGCTGCGCCTCCGACTAAAATGTCCAGCAAAGCATCCGAATAGTCAAAAACCAGGAAAAGATTGTCTGGTATGTGCTGCGAATGTTCAGCAGTTCGTCCCTGGTAAAACTGATTGGAAAAAAATTACTAAACACAGGACAAACAAACAAAAACAACAAAAGAATTGGAGAGCTACACACCGAGACTGCCATCTGCAGCGCCATCACGATGTCAATTTCAATCACGATATCAGTTAGTGTTACCAGAACGTTGCAGAAAGGTTTTTGCATGACAATCTAAAAATAACTTATACAAAACGTTCTCTAATGGTTATTTTTAGGTTTTATTTTTACAACCATAATCTAATGTTATCAGAACGTTGCAGAAAGGTTTTTGTGTGACAACGTAAATATAACTTATAAAAAACGTTCTCTAATGGTTATTTTTAGGTTTTATTTTTACAACCATAATCTAATGTTATCAGAACGTTGCAGGGAGGTTTTTTACGTTCTCTAATGGTTATTTTTAGGTTTTATTTTTACAACCATAATCTAATGTTATCAGAACGTTGCAGGGAGGTTTTTGTGTGACAAGGTAAAAATAACTTATACAAAACGTTCTCTAATGGTTATTTTTATTTTTATTTTTACAACCATAATCTAATGTTACCAGAACGTTGCAGGGAGGTTTTTTATGTTCTCTAATGGTTATTTTTAGGTTTTATTTTTACAGCCATAATCTAATGTTACCAGAACATTGCAGAAAGGTTTTTGTGTGACAACCTAAAAAGAACTTAAACAAAATGTTCTCTAATGGTTATTTTTAGGTTTTATTTTTACAACCATAATATAATGTTACCAGAATGTTGCAGGGAGTTTTTTTGTGACAACCTAAAAAGAACTTATACAAAACATTCTCGAATTGTTATTTTTAGGTTTTATTTTTCATTCACAAGAATTGGGCACAATTGTTATGAAAATAATGTTCCAGTGTTACAGACTCTTAAAAAACATCTTGGCAGTCCTAAAACAGACTTAAGTAAAATAGAATTTCATATTGTTTTTCTTTTACTTTTTTTGTCAAATGTGACCTGTGCATGGCCTAGTTGCACACAGTTGTCTTTTCAATGGTTATGAATTCCTCTTTTCTGAAACCTTTAATTTTGCTGAAGAAAGAAAAAAGAATTCAACAAAGAATAAAGGCTTGAAAAGAAAAAAGCCAAAGCTTTTTAAAAGACACAAACTGAAACTCTTTTCTTGTCAAATCCACCCACGTTTCCTGAGCTCTCTCTCTCTCTCTCTCTCTCTCTCTCTCTCTCTCTCTCTCTCTCTCTCTCTCTCTTTCTCTAACAAAAGAGCAGTCAGAGAGAAGGTGCTGAGAAAAACTTAAAACTAACCTCCCCTGTTAAAGAATACCAGACCAGTTATACATGTGGTCTCAGCTAAAATTGTTGACATGGAAACCAGTGCACACACTTTACATGTGCGACATCAAATGGAGAGAAAATGACAAGAAACAGAAAGAGAATAAAGAAGAAAAAAAAACGTTGTACCGCAAAACTTCAGCCGCACAAGTGGAAAGTTTCCATGTTTCAGGTCATAAACTGCCTCCTTGCTTTGCCTTTTCAGACCACTGTTAGTCCTGTTCACCACTCATGATCAGTGTCAGTTGTGCTGTATATACAATTATTTTAAAGCTTCTATTTAAAAAAATATTCACATATTTTAAAGTCAAAATGAGATTTAACGTCAATAATACACGTTCCCGGTCATATTGTGAACAATGTTTTTCCAAATAATAATAATTAAAAAATAATCAAAGTTATCGGTCTTGAATCAGTGTGAAGAATCTTTCACTGGATGAACTCACCAGATCTATCAGCGAATTAACATCTGATTCACATACTGAACCGCAAGCAAAGAAATTAGGCTAGAGTTAGTTATGTAAACGAAATGAAACAAAACTTGTTTTGCATGTTTAAAGATACACATTTGCAACATGGTAAATGATATAATAAAAAATCAAACTTCAAACAATTAAAATGTTACCAATATAATATAATATAATATAATATAATATAATAATATTACATAATATAATATAATATAATATAATATCATAATATAATATAATAATATAACATAATATAATTTAATTTAATATAATATAATATCATAATATAATATAATATAATTTAATATAATATAACAATATAATATAATATAATTAAATTAAATTAAATTTAATATCATAATATAATATCATATCATATCATAATATAATATAATATAATTTAATATAATATTACATAATTTAATTTAATTTAATATCATAATATAATATAATATCATATCATATAATAATATAATATAATTTAATATAATATAACATTAATTTAATATCATAATATAATATAATATAATTTAATATAATATAATATAATATCATAATATAATATAATATAATTATATAATTCCTTTTCATCTGACATCACAAAGCCCTTTTATTTATTTTTTTTAAAAACAACCCAAATTTAATTGCTCAGAGGTTTCTCTCTCATATCTCAGGAGACTTAATGCACTCTTTTTTTATTTTTTTATAATAAAATTCCATTAAAATGAAATTGAGTAGTCTTTAATTAAATAAAATAAAAACAAAATGTTTTAACACTTATAAAATGTGTGAATCCAGTCAGATCTCCTAAGCAACCAAACTGGCCCGGTTGCTAGGGAGGGTAGAGTCACATGGGGTAACCTCCTCGTGGTCACTATAAGGTGGTTCTCGCTCTCGGTGGGGCACGTGGTGAGTTGTGCGTGGATGCCGTGGAGAATAGCGTGAAGCCTCCACATGCACTACGTCTCCGCGGTAACGCGCAAAACAAGCCACGTGATAAAATGCGCGGATTGACGGTCTCAGATGCGGCGGCAACTGAGATGCGTCCTACGCCACCCAGATTGAGGCGAGTCACTACGCCACCACAAGGACTTAGAGCGCATTGGGAATTGGACATTCCAAATTGGGAGAAAAAGGGGAGAAATAAAAAAACAAAAAACGAATAAAATGTAATTATGAAATTGAAATGCATATATCTCAATAATAGGCTAAAATATTTTTTGAGTGTGGAGTTCTCATTAAAGTATCAACTTTGTCTTAGATGTTTCTCTTAAAATTCAGAGGAGAAACAAAGAGACACGACTTTCTCAGTTGTTGACAAACAGTATGACTATCCAGCGATGGAATTAATGTGGACAGTATAGCTCAGATCATTTGTCAAAATGTGAGTATATATTGAGAAGTTGTTAGGATTCAACTTTTGGGTTCCACCTAGTCATTCTTTTGTAACAAAGTATCAAGAATTTGCTCGTTGCTTTATTGCAACCCATACAAATATATACACACACAAACAATAACCTACACACAGTCACACAACCAAACTATCTCTCTCTCTCTCCATCACCGTATGTTGCATTAAGAATGTATGGCTGAAATTTCCCCATAATGTGTGTCATCGTACGGCATGGCAGTTCAGGTTTCCAATTGTTCAATAATGATCTATTTGCCAATTCAACACTGGCAGAACGCTCGCCACAATATGAATAAAACATACAGATGGAGGGAGGCGAGGCAGTTTTACTTTATAGCTTTCCTTGTGAACTGCTCATTACTGAAGAAGAATGGATAATATAGAAAATGTTCTAAATGTATCTTTACCTTCAGAAACAACCACAGAAAACACAGGATGTCAGGTCAATGTAATAGTCTCCAGTCCACTTAAAACACACCACATGGATGCTGTTTTGCAGTTCATGCACATAAAGAAACGTTTAGCATTTACTGTATGTTCCCTACTGGGAAAGATTGACTCAAAACATACCGCATTTCTCTTTCTTAATATTTGGGGGATTTTTTTTTACACAGAGGTTTTATTTCATAGCAATAAAAGTAGTACACTGATGCATGCACACAACATTTTTGTTTATATATTGAGTAGCATATGTGTGCATATTGTCTGTTGCCTTGTTTGTCACTTAAGTGATCTCTCAAAAGTCGAAGATGGTTTATTTAAGCAATATGGCACTCAAAACCATATCGGTTACTATATTGTGTATTTTAGCCCAACTTGAATGCTATATCCCCTTTTTGTTCCAATTTGGAATACCCAATTCCCACTACTTAGTAGGTCCTTGTGGTGGCACGGTTACTCTCCTCAATCTGGGTGGTGGAGGACAAGTCTCAGTTGCCTCCGCTTCTGAGACCGTCAATCTGCGCATCTTATCACGTGACTCGTTGTGCATGACACCGCGGAGACTCACAGCATGTGGAGGCTCATGCTACTCTCCGCGATCCACGCACATCTTACCACACGCCCCATTGAGAGCGAGAACCACTAATCGCGACCACAAGGAGGTTACCCCATGTGACTCTACCCTCCCTAGCAACCGGGCCAATTTGGTTGCTTAGGAGACCTGGCTGGAGTCACTCAGCACGCCCTGGATTTGAACTCACGACTCCAGGGGTGATAGTCAGCGTCAATACACGCTGAGATACCCAGGCCCCCCTCGTTATGACATTCATAACTGTAAGCGAAAATAAACCACAACAAATTTCTCAGTTAACATATTTTTTATTACAGACAAAATGAAACAAAAGGCATAGTGACACAAAATGACCTGGCTGGCAAAGAAAGAAAAATTAAAAACAGCATTCAAAAATGAAAAAAGAAGAAGAAAAATAGCAATTGTCATAAAAAAGGACAACAGAATTCAAATATTGTAGTTATAAGCAAACTTGATCTCATTTTGTTCATAAATAGAAACCTGTTAAACATTATTAAATATTAAATGATGGGCAACTGGCTGATAACAGTTTTAAAATAATTATCATTGCTGACTTTACAAACAAAATAACTTCAATTGGCAGGTTTGTACACAAATTGAATGTCGTAGAAGTTATTCTTTTTACTCAACTAAAAATAGTTTGCTACAGTAGAAAAAAAAAAAAAAGATTAAAATAAAAAGTTCAACAAAATGGTCAAATGCTTTTAATCCCCCCCCCCCCACCAAAATGTAAAAGATGAAATCAACACAAAAGAACATCTAGCTACTAGAAAACTAGAGACCCACTGTTGTTTTAAATGTGTGCTGTAATATCTCACATTGAGAACATTATAGTTCCCCTTTACATGTTATCTTGGTGAATTTAACGTCAATGACCCGGATTTTCAATTGAACTACTGCTTTAGGCCCGAAAAACACTCTAAGCAATTATGCGAACGCAGACGCATATTTAACGCGTCATTGCATTCCGAAATGTTTCAGAGCGCAATTCCTAAAACAACGCAATGTAACGCAAAGCGCTGAGCGTAAACAGTCTTCTATGTTAATTTTTTTTAGAGCAACAATTTCAAGTGAATCTTGCCGAGTGACTTATTTAAAGTTACTGTCAACACGTATATAGCTAACAATCTAAATAATAACACATCTGGTTTAATGGCATATTAATGGACATTTGAGGGTAACTCTATCGCCCCCTAGAGTACTGAAGTTTGTTACCGCGACTCTAACGCAAGAATGCATGTAAGTATGTGCAATGAAACTGCGTGGGTCGTGTATTTGCGCCGGCATTTGCATACTTGCGTAAAGTATTTTTCCCGTCCCGATCAGACCCGACTTTGGGTCGATCTGTCGCGTTTAGAACCTCAGAGTAAATTAGACTACGTTCACACTTATACCGCAACGTTTACGTCTCTCACCCACGCTTGAACGGCATTTTCATCCACCGAAAAAGTCGAGTTTAGAAAACGCTCTCCATAAAGAAGTTTTCAAACTAAAATGGATTATTGTGGATGTGGCCTTAATCAACAAAGCTGACTCAATCACTTAAAAATTTTTGTAACTTCGTAAAACTGTATGTTTGCGATCTTGAGCCAGAATCGAGGAGCAGTAGTTAATTCTCCAATCGACCCGATGAAATGGGGAGCCTAAATGGAGAGCCGGGTCATGCAGTTTGTCATGGCTTTTGCCATTGATCTTTTTTATTTTAGGGGGGAGGGGGGGCAAATCGCACCAGTGAGCACAGATTTTAATGCAAGATTGTGTACGTGTGAAACACTCTTGGGATATCACCTGCACAGGTTGCTCAGTTACACAACGCACAAAAACACTCATTCCCTCATACGCATTCACACCGGCACGCATTCACAAAATACCATTTAAAATACAAATCAATGAATTACAAGTCATATTAAAGAAGAAAAAATATCTTGACTTCATCTTCCCAATTTGACCCCCCAAAAGTGATATTTACAATCACACTGTGACAGATCGGTTAAGACCAACGCGGGTCTTTAAAATTACAAAAGAAGTCGTATTTCTAAATTTTTCCATTTGCGTATTTCTTTTATCTTGTCTATTACTACCAAAATTCACAGAGCATCAGTTGAACAGTAACATATCCCGCAGAAGAGTATTTTCCCAAAAGTAAAGGACCTTTTATTGGCCAAAGAAAGCGCGATGTTGCAAGCAGGAAATAAATAAAATGACAACCAAAAAATAGGAGAAGTAACTGAGAAACTACGAGGAGAGTTTTCCTCTGTTTTACTTAAAGCTCATTGGCCCTGAAGGCCAGTTTCATGGTAGTTTGCTTGTTGTTTTTTTTTTTGTTTCTTTTCATTTGTGTTATATACATCTTTTTTTGTCTTTTTCGCTTAAGTTTATTCAGAGATGGGGTGAGTGCTCTCGGAGGTCTCCGGCGGAGAAGCCTGTACATTTTTAAGTGCTTGGCAAAAATGAAAGGATCACTAGTAGTCTTCAGAACGCGTACACACACACACACACACACACACATCCTTCTAAAAACGAATGAAAAATGACACTGAGGGAAAAACTGATGGTGTCGGGGGTAGGGTAGAGAGGTGCGCGGGGCTCCCTGGTGTTGTTTCATTTTTTTTCTGTTTTCTGTCTCCTTGTTTTGCTTCAAGTGAGGTAGAGTGGCTTATCCCTGCCTATCATACTGCCACTGCAAAACAATTACAAAACAACAAATCGTTCATGTCATTTTTAAAGTAACAGTCCTGACTAAAATGTTAATTCGTCATTATTTACTTCAAAACCATGTGACTTTTTCCATGGAACACAAATGGAGAAATATTGGAAAAACAGTACGTGTGCCACAAATTTCATCGTTCGCACAGTATGCGCGGACTGACCGCGGTCAGCCCAGTTTTTCTAGACATGCGGACAGTTCGCGTCTTTGCGCGTCATCGCTGCGTGCATCTAGCATTGACAATACAAAAAGTGTATCGTAAAGCATTGTCTTCTGAAGTCATACGATAGCTTGAATTTTAAACCGTTATTCGCTGAACATCTTCCCTGTCATCAAAGTTGCATTCGCGTTCAGATCGAATACATGGCGTCAAGATGGCATTGCTTCCCGCGTGTCTTGTAATTAACGTTGAATTTGGCACGTAAGTGTGCTATATTTGAATTTAATGAGATTTGAGAGCTACGACAGATGCAACGATTTTTTTCTGATCTGTTCCTCACTATGCTATCGTAAAACTTCAGAAGACTTGGGATATCGTGCACAAGCCGTACAAATTACTTTATTGGTGCTTTCTTGTAATTTTTTAAGAGCTTAGCATCTGCAGTCCTAATTATGCATCATCTGCATCACATTAAGACAGTCTGCATTGCATCTCTTTTTGTGTTCCACGAAAAAAAATAAAAGGCAAGAGCAAGCAACTAATGATAGAATATTCACTTTTAGGTGAATTACTACTTTTCATAATCAAGCAATAAACAGATTTGAAAGTAAATTGTATAACTTTGTCATTTTGTATATTTTTTGTTTACATTGCATTGTTATTAGAGACAGTTAGAAATTCAACACATGCAGCTATGACACCATTTATGTTGCTTATTAAACACTTAAGTTTCAACTCCACTGGCTGTTACTTTAACACACGTGGAACAAACACACACTGTTTACCTGCAGTGGTTCCCGCCGCATTCCCGGTTGCAGTACTCGCTGTCCCAGTCGGGGTTCTGGCCCACTGGGTTCGGAGCCCCTGGAGACTGAGAGCCCCCTACACTCTTCTGATACTCGGACTGTAAGTGAGAAAATCCCTGAGAGAGAGAGAGAGAGAGAGTTGCCACAGGTCTACCTACAGGTACATCCGCAAACACCTGTCCCTCTTTATCTTTTACTCTTTTCTGGTCAGTTTTTTAACACTTTACCAAAATGATTCATTTCTGCTGAGAAAATGCTTTTTAATATAAAATGGTACTAAATAGAAAAGTCTCAGAAGAAGAGCAAGAGGTAGCGTGTAGTGTTTATGTTTGGTTGTTTTCCCACATTAAAGTTTGCTTTTATTTGATGAGAATAACAAATTGTCACTTTGACGTAAGTATATATGAGATAGAATACTTGCATACTACTAACTGCATACTGCACTGTATGCACTGTACACTTGCTATTATTTGGCAAAAATTGTATGTGAAATAATACAGGATACGTTCACAATGGAATACTAGCATTCTGCTAACTGCATACTGCACTATATATAATGTATAGTGCACATAGCTTTTTAAAAAACAGTATACAAAATAGTACACAATGTGCAGCAGTAAACATTCCTAGAGCTATGTTCAAAATTAAATACTGGCGTTCTGCTTACTCCATATTGCGGAATGTGTACTGTATACGGCATACTGGTTTTTTTTTAAAAGTAGTATGTGAAACAATAAATAGTATGCAACAATAAACAATTCTAGGGCCATGTTCTGAATTGAATTGTATTTTTCTGCTTACTGCATACTTCACAATGCATACTGTGTACTGCACACTGTTTTAAAAAAAATATTACATGAAACAGTATGCAACAATAAACATTTCTAGGGCTATGATCAAAATGGATTTCTAGCATTCTGCTAACTGCATACTGCACAATATATACTGTATTCTGCACACAGCTTTTTTATAAACAATATGCAAAGTAGGATACAGTGTGCAACAGTAAACATTTCTCGAGCTATGTTCAAAATTAAATACTGGCATGCTGCTTACTGAATACTGCAGAGTATATTCTGTATACTAACTAATAAATAGTACATAAAACAGTATGAAGTATGCAATGAAAAACATTTCTAATGCTATAATTGGAATGGATGCTTGTGCTCTGCTAACTTCATGCTTCACAATATATATACTGTACGTTACACTACGTACTGTTTTTTTAATTAGTACATGAAACAGTGCACAGTAAAGATTTCTAGGGCTATGTTGGAATGGATTGTACTCCTCACTGCATACTGCACAATATACTGTATACTGCATAATATTTGTTTTTTGATATAGTACAGTACATGAAACAGTATGCAATAAACATTTCTAAGGCTGTGCTGAGTTTGGAATGGCGTCTTACCACACTACTCTTACTACTTCTGCCATATTTATCCATAACAGAAACAGTAAGAGTAGTAAGGTAGTATGCCATTTCAATCTTAGCCTATGTTTAGAGTGGGATACTATTGTACACACTGCATACTGCACAATATACACTGTATACTACCTACTGTTATTTTTAAATACTAGACTACTGTTTAAAAATGTTTATCATTGCATACTGCATACTATTTTACATACTTTTTACAATTTTAGACTAGTGTTTAAAAATATTTATCATTGCATACTATTTCACATACATTTTCCAATATTAGACTAGTGTTTGAAACATTTATTGTCACATACTGCATACTATTTCACATCCTTTTTTTAAATACTAGACAATTGTTTGACAGTGTTTATCATTGCATACTGCATACTATTTCACATACTTTTTTTAAATACTAGTGTTTGACAACGTTTATCATTGCATACTGCATACTATTTCACACACTTTTTTAATTCTAGACTAGTGTTTGAAACTTATCGTTGCATACTGCATACTATTTCACATACATTTTAAATACTAGACTAGTGTTTGACAATGTTTATCATTGGATACTGCATACTATTTCACACACTTTTTTTTATATTAGACCAGAGTTAGAAACTTATCGTTGTATACTGCATACTATTTTTACATGCTTTCTATTCAATACTAGACTAGTGTTTAAAACGTATCATTACACACGGCATACTATTTCACACACTTTTTAAATACTAGACCAGATTTAGAAACTTATCTTTGCAAACTGCATTCTATTTCAAATACTTACTTAAAGTGTTTGACAATGTTTTTCATTGCATACTGCATACTATTTTTACATACTTTTTTCAATACTAGTGTTTGACAACATTAATCATTGCATACTGCATACTTTTTGCTCAATACTAGACTAGTATTTGAAACTTTTATCGTTACATACTGCATATTATTCCACATACTTTTTTAAATACTAGATTTGTGTTCGACAATGCTTACTACTGCATGCTGCATACTATTTCACATACTTTAAAAAAAACTAGACTGGTGTTTGAAAAAGTTTATCATTGCAATATGTTTACTATTTCACATACTTTTTTTTCAATAGTAGACTAGTGTTTGAAACTTTTATTGTTGCATACTGCATACTATTTCAGTTTTTTTTAAATAATATATAAAATAGTGCGCAGTATGTTTAACTAATATACACTACACACTAATCTAGAACACTGTTGACACAACCTCATCTCATTACATGTTTAATTTATGAGTCCATTATTATCTCATAAATACATATGGTTATTTTGGGTTTATACTGCTTTAAGAGTATGATTAGAATGGTAGTATCCTATTCCAAACACACTCCGTGACTCCAGCAAGTGTGATGTTTCCCAGCAAGCACACTAACCTGCTGTCCTGGGGGTGGGGAGTGCAGTGGAGCCTGAAGGCCCATCTGGTGAGAGATGATTGGCTGTGACTGCACTTGCTGCATGCGGATTGGCTGGTTAAGGAGGGAGCCCTGGTGCAGCGAGAGCTGCTGGTGCAGAGGGGGGCTGATCTGGAATGATGCTGGGGGGGAGGCACTGAGTGCGGGTAGCATGGCCGACCGGGGCAGCCCATGTCTGGGAGCGCCCGCCGCATAGCTCTGCAGGTCTGTCAGAGGGAAGGGGCTCGGGCCCAGGTAAGGGGAGGAGGGCTGGGGCGGGACACTGTACAGGGAAGGGTTGGGGGGCATCATGTGCGGTGAGGGCTGGCTGGACTGAGTGCTTTTGCTCTCCACCTGGTCACTGTAGGTCTGAAGGAGAGAGAGAGAGAGAGAGAGAGAGAGAATGTACATTAACACATGATTTCTTTAATATACAGTGGGGTGCACAAGGAAAAAGTGCTTCTGTTGTGCATTGTTTTCTGATTTAATACAACAACAAAAATATAAAAAAGTTATATTATGAGCGCAACAAATTCAGTGAAAAGTTTGTCTGTGTATCTTGTCTCTCTTTTGTTGTAGCATGGTCAATATCACTTTGCATACATGTATGTTTGATTAGTGACCTGGAACAAAATCTTAAATCCTAAGAATTTTCCATAAAACAACGCTTCAGGACTTGTAACACGCTCCTTTACATCACAAGTGTAACGCTCTATCAGTTGAGCTACCGTGCAATTTGAACGCACTCGAACAAGCTTGTAAATGAAGCTGGTTGTGTAATGCAAACGTTAAGATGAGTCATGCGCTATAGTAAAAGTGTTTAGATGTCATAAGATAGCATTGTGATGAACTGATAATCTGCCGTTTTACTCGTGATTTGTGTGAAAGTGAATAAAAGTCAGTGTTGTTGACACTGGTGTGATCCGTTCAACGAGACACGTGAAAATCATTTTGCTAAAATGTAGGTACAATAACGTGATTCTGATACCAGGTTGAGAGTTTCAGAAGAGATCTCAACAATGTCTCAAACTGTGCTCAAATTTACCGAAACCCATAAGTCTGCAGCTTGAAATGGTTAAACATGTAAAAATCATAGCTCAACACAAAACCACATACACAGAGGAAACAGTAGCCAGCAGCAATTGCACAAACACATCTATCTGTGATTTGTCAAATTAAGAGCGCACGCTTATGGCAATGCATTGTTTCATTACCGAGTTATACTGGAGCACGCATTGCAAATGGAAATATGTATTTCAAATGTCAGTGCGTGATGAGAAGTCGGTCGTGTTCATCAGCTGTCACAATCACAGCGCTCATATATATTGAACAGAAAATCTAAAGCGATCAGTATGAAAGAAATAGATGGATGAATGAATGAAAGTGTGCACATCTGCTTTGAACATGTCAAACATTTCTCTTGAAGACCAGAACATGAATGTATAGTATATCATAATAGATCATATTATTTTTTTAAAACCATTGCAAAACTGTTGCTGCATGTGTCAACAACAACAACAGCATAATGAAACCTCTGAACAAACTAGATTTAACATGTTTATTTTAAGACTAGATATATAACATACTAAGACAATATTGCATTACACTACAAAATAGCACCAGGTGCATGCTAAAAACCGCAAGAATTTAAACAGTCAAACTTCACTATGTTTTTTTGCAATTCTTCATACTTCAGTCTCAAGTAAGCTCTTCACCCTCCCAACAACAAAATGAATAAAAAACTAATTTACAACTAAAAAGACTCCCCCTCTTTTCAAGCACTGAGCCGTGTAAGTGATGTCGATGTCTAAAATGCTTTTTTTTCTATCATATTTTATGTATGAGAGTATACGAACACATCACTCAAATAATCTGCCAAAAGCAGATTTTGACGAAATATTTAATTATACGCAATGAAGGGCGTTTAATAAAAGCCTGCGGGTTTGATGAATACTGTATTCACGGCTTAATCAACGCTCTTGTTTTGGGCTCAGGAGCTTTGAGGGAGAGGTATGGAAAATGAGAGTGAGTGTTTAGCATGAAAATGCAAGTTGCGTTTTTGAACAGATAAACAATGAATGTAAAATTAGTGGTTTTGAAAATGGTGCGTTTTATTATGCAGATGAACGTATGCAATGAAACGACATTCCAGTTCCTTTAAATCCATCAAATTGCTTTCATAAATTTGTAATCAATTTATGGATTGCACATGCATGATCGCATGCAATGCATGTAGACGGTGCAATCTAATAGATTACAACGACAACAGATTGGATGCAGAAATATGACAGAGATAAATATCACCGTCAAGGGATAATTAATTATGTATAAGGGTTTGAGATAATCATGTGCTATTTTGGGGAACGTGTCCACAAGCATGCCAAGAATCTGACATATGACAGTAGTTAAAGAGTTAAAGGAATACCTCACCCAAAAATAAAAGGTCTGTCATCATTTACTCACCCTCATGTCGTTCCCAACCCATATGACTTTCTCTCTTCCATGGAACTCTTTTCCATATAATGACATCGAGTTTATTGAGAACAAAAAGGACTGAAAAAGCATCATAAAAGTAATCTATATGACTTGTGCATTACGTATTTTCCAAGTCTTCTGAAGTCTTACAATAGCTTTGTGTCAAAAACAGACTGAAATTAAGTTGTTATTCATTGAAAATCTTCCTTTATGTAACAGTTCTTAAATCTCATTCACCATTCTGCATTTTCAAACTAGTGTGCCACATTCGGTTTGCGACACATTAAAGAACCTACTGCATTTGCGCAATGCTTTGAAAGGTAAAATTTTTAATACATTTAATCTAATTTAATATAAATTGAAATTATAAACTGTAGCATCATATTTTTAAAAAGCATTTAAAGACATTTTTTATCAAATATTTTATTTAATTAATTAGCATTAAGTTAATATGTAGTTATATATGTATGTGTGAGTGTTTATTTTTTACTTTTGTATAAATTCATGTTTTACTTTTAAATATTATTGTTTAAAATATTTTAGTTTAATATATTAATATATTCAAAAGAATTTTTAATTTAATTATAATCATATTTATTATTAAAATAATTATTTTTTAGTTTGTTTACTAATTAATACTTAATTTAAATTATTAAAATAAATGATTTTATATAATTTTTCGACTTTTTATTTCTGATATGTGTAGCACTTTGAGCTGCCACTGAGGTATGAAAGGTGCTATACATTTAAAATGTATTATTATTATTTTATTTGAATATAATGCATGTGTGAATGAGATTTGAAAACTGCGGCAGAAAGGAAGATTGTCAGTGAGTAACAACTTGTATTCATGACTTCAGAAGACTTGGAATATAGCACACGAGAGATGTATCTTATAATGCTTTCAGTCCTCTTTGGAACTTGACAGACGTGGTCACAATGTACTGTTGTTGTATGGAAAAGAGCTGTGTTAAGATTCTTCAAAATGTCTCTTTTTGTGTTCCATGGACAAAATAACAACAGATGGGTTTGGAACAAGATGAAAATGAGTAAATAATGACAGAATTTTCACATAAACCTGTGCTTTCCGTTGAAAGCTCTTCCCATCAAATCTTAGTCTAACGTTTACCCCTCAACATTATCACTGACCCATACATATCAAACACGTGAACCCGTCCGTTACCTTGGAAACCAGACTAGCTCGATACGCTGCCAGGGCCTTCAGGTACTCCTTCTTAGCCGCTTCTGTTTTCCGTTTGTACGCCTGCGAGAGGAGAAACACAACTGTCATTAGAAACACACAATCTACAACCTTATCTTCAAACCTCAGCAGCATCGTGGGAACAACATTCGGTAACACTTTATAATAACTTTCATTAATACATCATTAACAAACATATAATGCTGAACAGATCATTAGTTAATTTATATTCAAATAGTTAGACTTATGAGATAATGAATTTAACTAACATTATCAAATGATGCTTATAAACAAACATTTACAGTGGATGAATAGTTTCAATTTTAGATTGGGTACTGCAAAAAAATATGAACAAATAATTAATAAATGATTTGTAAAGATGTGTAAATAGTAAAAGCATGCTTACACCAACAAACAAACAGCAAGTGTGTAGCCTTTACAGACCTTGGTTACTAATTTGCCAGACATTAATATATAATTTGTAATCATGAATAGTGTGTGAAGAGGTGAAATATACAAATGATTTCTGAAAACATTTGTAAGTGTAAAAATATGAGCTCATTTAGGAATCTTGAATGGAAAAGTGTATAACATTTGTAAGAATTCAAATGTACATTAACAAATGATCTGTTAATAATTATGTAACATTTATTAAGTGTTAAAAGTGCAAAGCCATATAGGAATGAAAGTTTAATAACATTTGAAAGTATTTGAATTTACATTAAATAATGCTTAACAGATCATTAGTTAATGATAGTTTAATTCATTAGTAAACATTAACAAGCACATTATCAAATACAAAACAATTATGTGAATAAAACTCTTCTATGTTTTCAATTTCTGAATTCAAATTCATTTTGATATTTTTTTCTGGGGTTTGAAGTAAAAAATGACATGTGGTGTAACTGTCCGGAGATGGTAAAAAATAAACGTTGGCACGAGTAGTGCAGAATAATTATTTTATTAAATGATTCTTATTAAATTAAAAGTATTTTTTTTAAATATATTTTCTTCACCAAATCAAACTAAAGCGATGTAATCAACATGTACATTAAGTTGCCACTCTGTTGTCATATGACAAAAAAAAAAAAAGAAAAAAAAAGAAAAAGAGAAGACTTATTTAGACCCTCATGACTGTGTTTCATATTTTTAAGTTTTTATGAAAAGGCACATTTTGTTAAGGTCAGATAGAGTACCTTGAAAAAACTGCTTAATATTCATGCCTCAAAAATGCATTTTATTTGTAAAAAATACAAATATTTGAATATTTAAAATCTGAATGAGTTTTTTTAAATCAGTGATTAAGTTGTGTACACTCTCACTCATGTAGGTGCAAGGGAAATATTTTAATACAATTTACACGATGGTTACACTACATGACAATTTTAAAATCATTAAAATCAATTATTTTGTTAAAAAAAAAAAAAATGTTAGAATTAAATGTTTTTCAAAAATGTATGAAACCAAATTGGACAAACATATTACATTTCCACGAACTTGACACGTGTTTTAAACTAGAGGGTTTTAAAAAATTTCTCATTTTTATCAGCTAGCACAACCCTATTTGTCAGTGACCCAAACACTTCTAGCTATGCAAGCTCAATGTTGTGCGCTGTTGTGTTCTAAAATGTGTCAAAATGCAATTCATAACAACAATGTTGCCACAAGGGGCGCTATAGCGCTCATTTGCGTAAACGGTCTTCTGCCGTCTGTTTTCTCTTTCAGGTCAGCTACTCTCTTGGTGGAGCAACACTTTGAAGAGTATGGGAGCAGGGGTTGCATTAACCGAAAATGCTCTGTCATTTACTGATTTTTTGAAAGATTGATGGAAAATTTAAAATGCTGTCCGTCATTTTGACAGATAAAAAATAAGAAAAACATTTTCGCTTAGTGCATCAGTTTTGACTTCACTTTCTCTCTCACACACTCCCACTGCATGCGTGTGTGCCCTGTTTATTGCCTTGTATTAAGATGCATATTAACAGGCGTCATCACCATTAACACCTGGTAGTATGCATCTCTTTTGACCAATTGTGTTCGGATTTAGAGGAGAGGTCTGA
>NC_059355.1:49790015-49837515 GCF_019703515.2 Myxocyprinus asiaticus
TCATGGTGAGGAGAGCAGAGTGAAGGAGGCAAAAATTAACTGCAAATAAAAGGACACAGCAGCTCTCGGAGAGAAAAAGGGATGGAGAGAGAACGAGAGAAATATCAGTAGTGAAGGTTGAGCGCTCGGCACTCTGTCACTGAGGCAGGTGCCTCTTATTTGACATTCAAAAGCAGCTGTGTGTTATAGACCACATTCTAAAAATACTGACACACACACACTCATTGTCATTTCCATCCATCCATCTGTAAATGGTCCTGCTCGACCCGTTCTGAGCGGGATTCGAACTGGCGTCTCCGGCATTGGAGGCGGGCGCACTAACTAGGAGGCTAAAGACTACAGCCTCTAGCGTCAGTCGCTGGTGCACCTCTTGAGGCCAGGGGAGTGATGCTTACACACTGCACAGCTACTTGCAAGCTGGCTACCATTACACATCCATCCATCCATCCATCCATCTGTAAACTGTCCTGCTCAACCTGCTCTGAGGGGATTCGAACCGGCATCTCCGGCATGGGAGGCGGGCGTGCTAACGAGGAGGCTAAAGACTACAGCCTCTAGCATCAGTCGCTGGTGTGCCTCTTGAGGCCAGGGGAGTGAAGTTTACACATACAGATACTTACCAGCTGACTACCATTACACATCCATCCATCCATCCATCCATCCATATTGCAATAAAACACAACCGAGAACTCGGTCTCGTCAGCAGTAAAAGTGCAAGTTCTGAGCAATAAAATGTTTATTTACTTGTTTCTGTTCCTCTCCCAGACTGTCCCACATCGAAGCGACGATCTTTGAGACGTCTCCGAAGGTTGCGTTGGGGTTTTGGCCCTTGATAGCGGCTTGAGTGTCCCTGAAGAACAGTGCATACGCCGAGACGGGCTTCTGCGGCTCGTTCGGGTCCTTCTTCTTCTTCTTCTTTTGAGGTTTGGGTTTGGGCTTCATCATGTCGGAGGATGGCCGCTTCTCTCCTGTGATCTGAACAGGGAACAGAGTGAGAGTTGGTGTGAGGATGCGGTTTTGAACACAAACACTAAATGAGTGTTTTGTTTACTTTCAGGTGAAATACTTTCCTGTATTTATAGTAGGCCATGTCTGAGTGTTTACGCATCATATAAGATGAGATACATACATATTTACATATTTACGTACATACATATTTACATATTTACACACATTAAAGTGAGGTGTGCATATTGCAGTGCTAACAAGAAACACACGAATAGCAAACTAGATGTTTACTTTTTCTGAAGAACATGTGAGTGGCAGTTTCCTGATCCAAAGTCTCCGCCAAGATGCAAGGGTGATGTGATTGGCCAGGGCGTTGCTACGCCGTTGTTGAGGTGTTCAGAGTGAAATTATCCAATTGCTATGCAGTTGCTGGGGTGTTCTGATTATCTTTTAGCACGTTGCTATGTGGTTGCTAGGGTGTTTTGATTGGCCAGGGCGTTGCTATATGGTTGCTAAGGTGTTCTGAATGGCATTTAGCGTGTTGCCATGCAGTTGCTGGAGTGTTCTGATTATCTTTTAGCGTGTTGCTATGCAGTTGCTAGGGTGTTTTGATTATCTTTTAGCACATTGCTATGCGGTTTCTAGGGTGTTGTGATTGGCCAGGGTGTTACTATGTGATTGCTGAGGTGTTCTGAATGGCATTTAGCATGTTGCTATGCAGCTGATGGGGTGTTCTGATTGGCTTTTAGCATGATGTTACGTGGTTTTTGGGGTGTTGTAATTTGCCAGGGCATTGCTATGTTGTTGCTGAGGTGTTCTGAGTGGCATTTGGCACATTGCTATACAGTTGCTGGGGTGTTCTGATTATCTTTAGTGTGTTGCTATGCGGTCGCTAGGGTGTTTTGATTAGCCAGGGCATTGCCATGCAGTTGCTGGGGTGTTCTGAATGGCATTTAGTGCGTTGTTATTTAGTGGGGTGTTCTGATTATTTTGTAGCTATGTGGTTGCTAGGGTGTTGTGATTGGCCAGGGCGTTGCTATGCAGTTGCTGAGGTGTTCTGATTGGCTTTTTGCATGTTGCTACATGGTTGCTAGGGTGTTGTGATTGGCCAGGGCGTTGCTATGCAGTTGCTGAGGTGTTCCGATTGGCTTTTTGCATGTTGCTACGTGGTTGCTAGGGTGTTGTGATTGGCCAGGACATTGCTATGTGGTTGCTGAGGTGTTCTGAGTGGCATTTACCACGTTGCTATGCAGTTGCTGGGGTGTTCTGATTATCTTTTAATGCATTGCTATGCAGTCACTAGGGTGTTTTGATTGGCCAGGGTGTTGCTATTTGATTGCTGAGGTGTTCGTTGCTAGGGTGTTCTGATTGGCTTTTAGCACATTGCTATGTGGTTTCTAGGGTGATGTGATTGGCCAGGACGTTGCTATGCACCCACTAGGGTGTTCTAAATGGCTTTTAGCGTACTGTAATGTGGCTGCTAAGGTTTTCTGAGTGGTTGCTAACTGGCTCAAGTCAAAAGAGTCAACCCTCAAGTCTCTATGATATTCTGGTCTCTCGCTGAAAGTCTATTACATTTTTCTTCTGTTTTATTGTCCACCAGGTGAAAATCGTAAGTCTGATCACTTTGAAAAGTAAAAGCACACCTTTCTTTAACAAGTCACATGATTTCATGTCTGTTGCACAAATGGTGCAGGACAAGTTACATGCTAAAGTTTCATATTTGGTGGTAGAGGTTTGTTCAAATATCTACCCCTAAATATAAGCAATAGTAATAGTGATACCTGCTCTAGCAACCACCCACAGCACCCTAGGTACCACCCCTAGTAACTCCCTAGCAACCACTTGCAACACCTTATTATCATGGCAGTGAGTTTGCACTTACATTTTCTTCAGAAAATGTAGAAATCTAGCTGATTTCTAAGAGTTCTTCAAATGCGTCTATACCTGACGCTTGCATCTGCCAACATGCTCTGCTGTACTATGTTCGTGTTTGGCTACGCAGATGCGAGTTGTCTTTTACTGCAAACATCATGAAATAAAAATGGGATGCCGTGAATTCCAGAATGCTTTCAGTCAAGCGATGGCTGCGTAATGTGCTGTGACAGTTCACTGACTCTCTTTCTCTCAAACATTGCAGCTCAAATTGATTTCTTAATGCAGAGTCGAGCAAACCATGTTAATATCCCATTTAAATCAGTGCTGCATCATCTCCTGTCTGCTGCACGCTAATATTTGTTTCTTCATCTAAAACCGCTGCGCATTTAAAATAAACAATTGCATTATTCAGATGAGTGGAAATGAAGATAGAAAGGATGTTAAAAAAGGGCGGCACTATACGTCATTGAATTTAACAGGAACGAAAATGTAAAAGAGTTAAAGCAAACAGGTAAAAGAGGTTTCTAGGGCAGAACTCGATGGTTAGATAACATCATTCTAACACATCAGCATTTCCAATGTTACAAAAATAAATAAATAAATAAATAATTTCAAGAGATGAAATGTAGCATGAAATGCTGCCTGATGCTGCATTAAAACAGACTGCTGTATAATCCCCATACACATCTGTCTTTACATGCGATTTACATGACGATCACTCAAAACACAATATCAGTGTCATCACATAAACAGAGCGAAAATGTGTCATGATACGGGGAATTATCAAAAATAAAAATTGAGCCTTGTGTCTTGTTGTTCATGTGTGTTAGCTTTGATGCTATTTCTATGCTAGTGTATATGCTAGTTGAAAAAATACACTTTTTGGTGAATGACACATGTATAGATGTAAGATAGACGTCTTTTTCTTCAGGACCTAAAATACTGATGATTTTTTGTTCAGTGAAGTGCTCTCTAGAATGGCAATGTCCTTCCAGCTAATACCACCTGGCTCTGATGAGCAATAGCAAAAGGCTAATGGTTTTGTCAGGCTGTGACATAAACCAAAGGCTATTGACTGTTTATTTTTTTAAATGGACAAGCCGTTCCTTATGTCCTGTCCTAACTTCCGTTTCAATAGGAAATCAAAACAAGAAAGAAAAATGTGTTTGTCTAATCATTTCATATTCAAAATGCACCTGTGGTTTCAGTGTGAATTGATTGATGCTAATTATATTCTTATCTGATCTGCCTGGTGCCTACATGGTTCTTGAAACAAAATATGTCATGAGATTTGTGCACCAAAATGCAGACGGGGAGTGTGTGATTTAAATCAAGTCCAAGCATGCTTTTGAGCATGCAAGAAACAGCAGCTTTAAAGAGGACATATGGTTGGAAATAGGATGTTCTCACAGTCAAAATTCTGAAAGAGATCCATTTCTGCATCTATGATGGAATGCTTTTTGTTTTGATTTTTAAAGTGGAGAGCAAAATATTTAGAATTTTGCATACAGACCAGTTCAGTGTAGTACCCGTGCATGTAAAATTGCATTGAAATATGCCCATTTTAGGCCAGAAACAAACTCGACGCAAGTTTGCAAAAGTAGACATGAATACAAGCGCGCAGTTCTGGAAGTACTGTGGCAGTAACAAACCTCCGTACTCAAGGGGGGCAGTAAAGTTTTCTTCAAATGACTGAGTGAAAGAGAAAATTGACCATAGAGGAATAGTGCCACAGTAGCGCCCCTTGTGGCAACATTGAGAATGCAATGCATTATAAATTGCATTAGGAATTTCAAGTTTCAGAATGCAACGATGCTTAAAATCGAGCTTGCGTCGCTGGAAGCGTGTATTTGTGTACAGTATGTTTCAGGCCTAGCACAGTAACATGAATATGTTGTACGCCAGTTTGTGTGCAATTATTAAGATGATTTTTGCATACTTCTCTCAATTCAGATGTGGCTCTCGTACGTATATGTATGCACTTGTGCACATGTGCGCATGTGTGTCTGTGTAAACAGCTGCATATTTCCAAACTAAAGAGTCCCAGATTCAATTAGAGTGCACACATGTTGACGCTCTCATAAAAACACATACTCACATGTGCATGCATGTATACAGCATATTCATAATGCACGCAACCCAGGTAAAAGATCAGCAATTGCACTAAGGTAATGGATTGGAAACTAGCAACTAAATGCTGATTTATATACATTAAATGAATTTAATTAAATGTAAATAAATACACGTAACTGCATTCCAGGGGAAAATTAAAGCCAGTGTGTTTGTGGGTCGGTGTAAGGCTATTTTCTTCAAATAAGAGCACTTATTTAAATCTAAATAATATATACCATTTTAACATTCATTGTGTGAAAATAATGTTTTTTTGTTGTTGTTGTTGTTTTTACACAAATTAAGACTTTCCCTCACATGTGGTGTCATTTCCATCACAACCATGAATTTTCCCCTAGTAAAGTTTATATAAATTTAGTGTAATTTACTGAGAACAGTGTCAGTGAGAAACATGCTTGAAATGAAATATGACAACTAAAATGTATGAAGAAAATCAAGAAAAATCAAGGTAAATTTAACTTGTCATATTGCATTTCCAATCAAGCTGTAAATTTGTGAAATTATGCAAAAAATAAAACAAATAGATATGATTTATATGTATGGTAACACTTTAAAATGATGATGTATTTGTTAACATTAGTTAACATAAATAACAATGAACTATACTTTTACAACACTTAATCTTGGTTAATTTTAATTTAATAAATTTTATTAAAAGTTGCATATGTAAGGGGTCCTGGGTAGCTCAGCGAGTATTGATGCTGACTACTACCCCTGGAGTCGTGAGTTCAAATCCAGGGTGTGCTGAGTGACTCCAGCCAGGTCTCCTAAGCAACCAAATTGGCCCGGTTGCTAGGGAGGGTAGAGTCACATGGGGTAACCTCCTTGTGGTCACGATTAGTGGTTCTCGCTCTCAATGGGGCGTGTGGTAAGTTGTGCGTGGATCGCGGAGAGTAGCATGAGTCTCCACATGCTGTGAGTCTCCACGGTGTCATGCACAACGAGTCACGTGATAAAATGCGCGGATTGACGGTCTCAGAAGCGGATGCAACTGAGACTTGTCCTCCGCCACCCGGATTGACGTGAGCAACCGTGCCACCATGAGGACCTACTAAGTAGTGGCAATTGGGCATTCCAAATTGGGAGAAATTTGCATAAAGTTAATGCATTGTAACAATGAACAGTTGTATTTTTATACATTAACCAAGATAGATAAATACTGTAAAAACATATTGTACAGCAATGTTAACAAATAGAACCTTATTGCAAAGTGTTACCAATTGCATTTAGGATTGTTAAAATTGTTCCTATAAAATTAGCTTAGAAAAGTGACAGAATTCTCCAGTGATGCATGTACATATGCACTGTTGGACATTGTTAGTGACATATTAAATAAACTCTTGTGAGTGTGAAAAGTGTGTTTTTTTAGAGTTTATTTATAAGTCCACAAGACAAAATTTCCCATTGTTGAAAAAACACTTTATAAGTGTTTTTGTGTGCAAATAAAATTGTAGTGGCATGCAGACATCTAACTCAATGTTTGTTTTCCAGCAAATGGAATGAAACTAATTGTTCTCATTGTCCAGACTTCATTATTATTAAACTCCACCGAGACTGAACCAATATTACTGACTAACTTAACTACTTTACTTATTTTGACTGGCAACGGAACAGCGCTCTGAATCTACTTGGAGCAGGTATAATCGCGCCTGACTTTTTGCTTTATTAGGGTGGACTCTTCCATAAGCCCACTGTAGAACAATGTAATTTAAACATCATGTAAGTTAATTCACTCTTTGTATTCTCCAATCCAATTAAGCATGCAGCGTTGCGATAATGAGGGATTCTGAGCTGCCTGCGCATTACATGCAACATTCAAATTAAATTTAAACTGACACTTCCAATAAAAAGAGAGGATGACAGACAAGCAGGAGTAATTGGTTTTCTGGGACAATGATAATGAAAAGAGAGGGAGAGTAATGTTTTTGCCAACAAACCACAGTGAACAAAAGCTGTCAGTATGTGAAGTTAAAATGCAGAGATGTGTAAACACTATGAGACATCCTGAAAATCGTTCACAAGAAAGTATTTGACAACAGTTGCTTGTTACTGAAGAGGAAAAATGACTCCCAAAGCTCTTTTATCGCATTTATGGTCTTTTAATAGTGCGCAACAGTCGGCCACAAAGACACTGATTATAACAATAACGTTAAAACTTTCTAGACAGACCTACCATGAGCTCAGAGATTGTTAAGTGATTATATATTTTTGAAATGCCTAGAGAAAATGGAAAAATAGTTCTGGAACTTTTGTGGTCACTCTTATGCTCTATTAGACTGTTACATTTTCAATATCGCAAACTTCCATTCTAATCTCTTCTTCAAATATCAGAGTAATGGTATTTAATGTCTTTACTAGAGCGCAACAGTCGGCAATAAAGATATTGATTTTAACAATAACTTTAAAGCTCAGAGATTAAGTGATGATATTTTTTTGAAATCCCTATTAAGAAAATGAATAAGGAAATACTTCCAGGACTAAGGCATTACGTTCTGACTGTTAAATATTGAAATTTCCATACTAATCGCTCTTGCGAATGTCAGCGTAATGACTTGCGAGGAAACCAATGGGAAAAGGATTGCCTGTACCTTTAAGTGGTACTTTACTTCCTCTTCCTGGGTGGAGCTTGAGGGGGAGGGCGTGGCTGACTGACTTCCTGACGATGTTGGGGAACCGTGGGTAAAGGAGCCTTGGCCAATCTGAGAGCTGAGTTGGGACAGGGCGCTCATGGGGTGGGGCAGTATCCTGGCGGATCGGTTTAGCATGGGGCTGTGGTGGGTGCGGACGTAATGCCTGCCAGCTTCCCCCCCAAACGCCGGCATCTAAGGGTGAGAGAAGAACATCAGACTTTACTAGGAGACTCGTGGAGTTTCGAAATTAAATAAATAACCAATTGAGCGCAATTTTGACCATTTTATTTCTTTTATGAAGCGTTTGTGGTGGAAAGATGCTAGTTTCTTCCCTCACCCTTTTAAGCAGCAGTCTGATTATTGGTGGCTAGATACAATTGTACAAATCAGTATTGGGGAAGCTGAGCAACATATTTAAAGTAGTTCAACAACAGCCAAGCTATCCTTGAAAAAATTATATAGCAATATCACAAGCTATACAATAGCGTTTTAGCACGTTGTACCGCTACACACTGGAAAAGTTTGCTCATTTATTTGCTAAATTATTAAATTACTGGAGAAGCTACACTACTTTGAAAACAAATGAACTGTCACGCTACTGAAAAGTTAAAGCTGAAGTGTGTAATTTATGCGGCACTCGTGCCACAGAACGGAATTGCAAAAATAAACATTATTTAACATAAACAAGCTTTCCATCTGCTTTTGATTGAGGCCACATCCACACTAATATGTTTGAATTTGAAAACGCATCTTTTCTGTACGTTATGGCCTTCCGTCCACACTGAGACGGCGTTTTTGTCAGTGAAATCTGAGCTTTTTTCGAAAACACTCTCCCAAGTGGATAGACATGAAAATGCCGTCTTTGCGTTTTGAACTGGGAAAACGGATATATCTAAAAACTAACTGAAGTATTTGTTTGCCATGTGATCCATTCATCCAAAACAATCAAGATGGCGGCCCGTGTTATAGCACTGCTGTTGTGTCTGGTATCCACGTTGATAGCATTGTTATGGATAAATCTTTCTTTGTACAACCTTGACATTGCATTCCTTCAGAGGCAACGGGAAGTTTACTCGGAATTGGTGTCCGGCGACGGAACATGAGGAAAACTGCATTCAGACCGTACATGGCACGGCAATTTTTCCCATGCGCATTAAGGAGATTTAAGCATTTTCATATGTTTCAGTGTGGACGAGCAACTTTTGGAAAACACTTAAAAACGGCATTGTGGACGGAGAGTGTTTCGAAAACAAAAACACAGTTTTCAAATGTATCCAGATTAATGTAGACGTAGCCTGAACAAACAGAAAGTCCTGCGCCCAGCTCACGCCGTTGGTTGAGTCGATGTTGTTGTGTTGGTTAGGACGGGTCACTCAAAACAAACAGAGGAATTTTTATAGCATCACAGAGACAAAGCTTTTACAGTTTGAGGAAATTACTCAATGAATGGCTTACTTAAAGGGATAGTTCACCCAGAAGGGAAAATGCTCTCATTATTTACTCACCCTCATGATATCCCAGGTGTGTATGACTTTCTTTCTTCAGCAGAACACATTTAAAGAAAAATAGAAAAATATCTCAGCTCAGTAGGTCCATAAAATGCAAGTGGATGGTGGTCAGACTTTTGAAGCTCCAAAAATCACAGACAGTCAACATAAACGTCATCCACACGACTCCAGCGGTTAAATTAATCTAAAGCAGTGTTCTCAACCTTTTTGACTCCAAGGCCCCCACTGTCCAAGACGATATTTGAAGGCTCCCTCGCCCAAAACTAGATGTGTCTGTTTATACTAATTAATCATGGATAATTTTTGATTCTAGAAGTTTCAGAAAGAGTCTGTTTATAATTTGTAGGCATACATCTTAAAGTATTTTTTAGCAAGTTGAATTATTTTAATATTGATTATTTTAAATTACTTTTATGTCCCCTTGGAAGTGTGCTGAGGCCCCCTAGTGGGTCCCAGGCCCCTGGTTGAGAACCACTGTTCTAAAGCGACACGGGTGCGAATAATGATCAGTATTTAAGTACTTTTTAACTATAATCCATCGCTTGCGTTAGGCTTCACGAGAGGGTGGAGATCACACGGTCTCTCGTGGAGGGTGGAGATCACACGGTCTCTCGTGTGACGTATTCTCAATGCCATGATACAGACGTAATCTCAGGTTCTCCTCTCGGTTGAGACATCCAGTATAAGCACACAAACGCACCATTGTGAGTAAAGAAACAGATAAATACAGATCTAAACCAAAACCAACTAAGCTTCTAGCGTTCCTCCTACTCAGTTGTAAACAATGCTGCTCTTCAAGCTCTCGCGTGTTTCAAATGCCAATGCGATTACGTCACACACGTGTACCGCTGCTTACCGGAAGCATGATTTATAGTTGCATATTTAATTTTTTTTTCACACCAAAAGTGATCATGCCACTTTAGAGGACATTAATTTAACAGCTGGTGTCATTTATGCAGACTGTCTGTAAGTTTTGCAGCTTCAAAAGAGAAATCGCCATTCACTTGCATTTTAAGGACCTACTGAGCTGAGATATTTTTCTATTTTTCTTCAAATGTGTTCTGGTGAAGAAAGAAAGTCATACACATCTGGGATATCATGAGTGTGAGTAAATAATGAGAGAATTTTCATTTTTGGGTGAACTATCCCTTTAAGCTGGGATGGAAGAATGCATTTTTACATTGAAAAACTTACACACTTCAGCTTTAAGTTCAGTGATGTAGTTAAGTTAGTAAAGTTGCTACTTTTAGTTAGTTATCCACAAAACGTGATTCCACTGAACAGCGTCATTTGGTTTGACTTCCTCTTCTTTCCATAAATTTGAATTTTCACTACATGAAACTTACTATGGGGCAACTACAACTTAACATGTGCTTAATGTGCTTTATATTAAAACACAACCTCACTAGCACTATTAAATGGATCTTAAATACTGCTCTAATCAATACACACACGGAAGTCACAATTACACATTAACATTCATCATATTACATACATAAAACATCCACTACAATTGGCTGAAAGTGCAAAATTACAATGAAATTGAATTCTGGGGCTATGAAAGTGTCCTTAATACTTTCATACTGACTTGTATCATAAACACATTACTGTGAGATCTGGATAGATAAGCAGACATTTACAGTAAGTCATCAACCACACATCTTTCTGCATGAATTTCAAAGCAACTTCAGAAACCCACAATGCTGTCAGTGCTCAACCTGGAAGAATCTGAAAGCAACCACAATAGTTGTTTGACATCTAATAAGAACAGTAATTCAACCACAGAAGACATTCACATAAGGTGAATAAATTGCGTGTAGACAAACACTTAAGCAAATCACAAAACCCTGTATGCAGGTTGTTTTATGAGTACATACACAGTGGGGATCAAAAGTGTTCAAAGAGTTCAAAAGTGAAATAGCATATTAGTAGAAATCATATTATCAGCATAATGATTTGATTAATAAATAAAAATATACAGGTACTTTTTTAAGATACATAATGTGAAACCAGGCATGGCTTAATTAGCTTATAGCAAAAACTTTCTGTAACTAATCCGTAACTCTTGTATTTTAATATTTCACCATATTTCATTTTCATTGCTGCACTTCAAAAAGCATCTCACAATAAGAAATGAGCGCATGTCGACAGCAGGGCTGCGAGTGGATGTGTTCATTTACACATAAATAGGAATACTTAGCCAACCACAAATCAAAAGAGAAAGAGAGAGAACAAAGTTGATGAACTAGCATTTATTAGCACCATGCAACATTCATGAGCTGAATTAAACATTACAAATCAACTACGAGCTTCTAAAATGATTAATGAAGTTCGAGAGGTCTGGGCTACGATGGGTCTCCGTGAACATTAGCGAAGCGGCTATGATCTTAGCAAGAGCGTGTAATTAACCTCTAAAGACTTACAAACTACCCCATGTGACTCTACCCTCCCTAGCAACTGGGCCAATTTGGTTGCTCAGGAGACCTGGCTGGAGTCACTCAACACACCCTGAATTGGAACTCGTGACTCCAGGGGTGATAGTCATCGTTAGTACTCGCTGAGATACCCAGGCCCCTTTTTTGAACATATTTTAAAAATATATTTTTTTGTTATTGATAGAAGAATTAATTGAAACTAGCTTATACCGGGCCAGTGGAGGGCACTCCCTGCAGGAAAAAATTAATAAACAAATAACTGCATAATATATTAATAGCCACTTGCTTCGAGTATTGGCGAGTTCGAATCCAGGGCGTGCTGAGTGACTCCAGCCAGGTCTCCTAAGCAACCAAATTGGCCCGGTTGCTAGGGAGGGTAGAATCACATGGGGTAACCTCCTCATGGTCGCTATAATGTGGTTCTCGCTCTCGGTGGGGCGCGTGGTGAGTTGTGCGTGGATGCCGCGGAGAATAGCGTGAAGCCTCCATACGCGCTATGTCTCCGCGGTAACGCACTCAACAAGCCACGTGATAAGATGCGCAGATTGATGGTCTCAGACGCAGAGTCACTACGCCACCATGAGGACTTAGAGCACATTGGGAATTGGGCATTCCAAATTGGGGAGCAAAAGGGGAGAAATATATATATATATATATATATATATATATATATATATATATATTAATTTATATATATACTAATTTGTTTCACTCAGTGGTCAAACTGCAGTGAGTATTAGTGTATGAAATTCCCACTGACACACATAAATATAATAAACAAGAGTGTTTTTTTTTTGTCATGTTTTTCCTTATTACTTCCTGAAACAAACATATAACATAGACAATGACATAACGTAACTTAGAGCAGACTATCCCGATTCAAACGAGCCCAAATGCAACATAATATTCTAAGTAGATCTCAAATAGTCCTCAAAGACCGGGAACACAACAAGTGTAACAAAGTTAAATAAAACCAATACAATGTAAAGAAAATGGTCCAATTTTTAGTTTGTTTTCAGATACCATATGAGAACAAAGTCAAGGAATTTTATTCCAATTGGATTAAGTAAAAGAAAAAAAAATCATATTTGTTTTTTATTTTTTTTTATGCTGACCAGAACACAATATAAGGTTTAAGAATGTTTACACATTGTAACTGGAAAACAACAAAAAAAATTGTTGAGAAAATTATTTTGTATTTTTTTGCAATGTAAACAGTTTTCGTCTGTTTAGTCACTGACTGGCATTTCGAACACAGCCAGTGTGTTGTTAATAAAAGAAAATGTGGAACAAAGGCACATTTTGAAATTCCGCCCCTCCAAAACCAGTCGAAACTCAACCTCCAACCTCAAATCAAATTACAGCAACACCATTAGTTCAATTTTCAAATGCAGCAGAATAGCTTTAATGTTCAAGAGAGAGAGAGAGAATCCATTAATTTTCCATTTTCCGCGGAGTTGCTCTTTAAGGGCTTTCACAAACCAAGAAGCATTGAAAAACCAATTAATCAAACATGAATGGCCTATCATGGCGACGGCAACCCCATTTCCATAGCAACCGCTGCCGGCCAAGAGCATCACCCTGTTCTTTAATCAGAGTGCACTATGATTCTCTTCAACAACACACAAAAGACAAGAGAGACAGTTCGCAAAGCGAAGTGGTGCTCAGAGTGAATTTTCATATTACGGCTGAGCTTCAATTCTGAGGTATCGCCCTTGCTCCATAGCCAGCTATGAAAATTACCAATCTATCATAGTCTATTCTTTCTCTCCCTCTCTGAATAATTTATAATATTTGTTTCTAAACCAGCATACTGTAGCTGCACCCTCGTCAACATCATTTCAGTAGTGTTTACTTGAATTATTAGGCCATTTCTTGCTAGATAGGCTGTCAAGTTTACAGCAAGAGAAAAGACCTCGCAAAATAAACCAGACTGACTGTCAATCCTGTGAATGATTGCACACAAAATTCACACATTTTTTAGTCGCTCTATGTTGCCAAACATATCTCGCATTAAATCAGCAATTTTTTAGCAAATCATTCAATGAACAGGTGTTTTGTGAGAGTGTGTCCTACGCTGTTATTCCAAAACTCATCTTCCTTTATAGTACTTTTCTGTACATTTAAATATTAGGGGCTGTTCACCCTGAAAGTGTTGGGTGTGCAAGACGCAAGCGGTGTCTTGAGATGCGTCTTTTTCAGTTGCAGCTGTCTAAAAAAACACAGCACTACTGGGCAAGATGGTGAAAACGACACACAGCGAGACGTCCGTTAGGCGTATGCTGACGTAACAATTGAAAACTGGTGCATAAAAAAACGACGTCCTACTCTCACATTATAAAGCAATTCCTCTCATATTTCACATTAAATAAGCAATTTCTAAATGAAAAAATCTGTACATGAACAAGCATTTTGCGATAGTGTGCCCAGCCCTGTTATTCCAAACTACATTTTCTTTCAATTTATCTGGAGTTTTGTTATGGAATTTTGTTTTACTCTACTGTATATTCAATTGTTAGGGGCTGTTCACACCCAACGCGCCCTTGCGCTAAAAAAAAAACTAGACAGTGCAATGAACGCATGTATCTTTTTTTTAATCCCCTTTTATCCCCAATTTGGAATTCCCACTACTTAGTAGGTCCTCGTGGTGGTGCGGTTACTCACCTCAATCTGGGTGGTGGAGGACAAGTCTCAGGTGCCTCTGCTTCTGAGACCGTCAATCCGCGCATCTTATCACGTGACTCGTTGTGCATGACAGCGCGGAGACTCACAGCATGTGGAGGCTCATGCTACTCTCCGCGATCCACACACAACTTACCACACGCCCCATTGAGAGCGAGAACCACTAATCATGACCACGAGGAGGTTACCCCATGTGACTCTACCCTCCCTAGCAACCGGGCCAATTTGGTTGCTTAGGAGACCTGGCTGGAGTCACTCAGCACGCCCTGGATTTGAACTCACGACTCCAGGTGTGGTAGTCAGCGTCAATACTCGCTGAGATACCCAGGCCCCCCTTCGAGACGCGTTTTTAACACAGTTGACGTTCTTTTTAACAGGACACTGCATCTACAAAACGTAGCGCAGCGAGGCGTGGCACAATGGTCAAAGTCGTCCATTTAGCGCATGTTTACATAAAGACATTTGCTATCAATTTTACTGAAGTATTACTATACTCATCTATTATTGTACTTTACTGTACAAACATTCAAATATTAGGGGCCGTTCACACAAATGTGGCCTTGCGTTAAACCAAGCGCCATGTGTCTTGAGACGCATTTTTAACGCAGTTTAAGTTCTTTTTAATTAGAAATGGCATCTAAAAAAACCTGTGCAAAACAGTAGAAGAAAAAACAGCTAAGGTTCAATGGTGTGCTAAGCACAAAGGTTCGTCTAGCGCAAGTTTACACTGAAAACAATAGAAAAACTGTTTTTGAGCACAAAAAAGCTTTCTCTACATTTTCGAATTAAATAAGCAATTTCTAACAAACAAGCATTTTGCGAGAGTGTACCTGGCCTTGTTATTCCAAACTACATTTTATTTCACTTTATCTAGAGTTTTGTTTATATAGAATTACAATACTTTTCTATTATGGTACTTCTCATGGAAAACAAATTAAAGCCTTTTTCATCATCTATTATCTTTCGAGTTTTGTTTAAAGAGTAATGCTATGGCACAGGAAATCTCAACAAAACAGTATTTTCATCTATTTCCTTTGAGTTGTTTTATAGAGTATTTCTATACTGTTCCATCATCGCACTTCTGTGTACAAACACATTACACCTTCATTTTATTCTCACATAATCAAGCCACTTCTCTCATATTTCAGATTAAATAAACCATTTCTAAGCAAACAAATCTGTAAACTAATGTGCGTTTTTTGAGTGAGTGCCCAGCCCTGTTATTGCAAACCGTATTTGCATTCAATTTATTTGGAGTCACGGTTATAATCAAAAGAATAAAGACGTGCAGCTTCAGCAAACAATTTCACTCTTTACTGTCAATTTAGACAAAGCAGTTGGCGTGAATCGTTAAACAAACAGTATATTGTCTGGTGCTGCACATTTAGATGACATTTTGAATATTTGTTTTTAATGCTGTCTGTTTGCCAATCTATCTGCAGTGAAGGACAGATGGAGAGAGACAGCATTTGAGAGAGAGACAGATTGAAAAACAGGCAGACGGAGAGAAACTGATCAATAAGTGATACTGAAAAAGAAGGCATAATGCAGATAGAGCTGCAATCTTTAACAGTGACGGGTTGAGACTATATAAAGCCGGTTGGATGACTGTACAAACATCATAAAGTGTCTGACAAAGGTTAGCGGTTGCCATAGGTACTGTATGCTAATTGCTAAATGGTATAATCCCAGATAGGGGGGATGGTGTCTGGGTTACTGCTAGGGGCGCGCAGTATAATCAAAATCATCATGGTACAAGTATTGAGTATCAAAATATAATGAAATTTGCTGAAAATGTAAAGAAAAAGGATTATATATTAAATAACTATATGACCTATGAAGATTATTCATACAAAATGACTAAGTCTGGCATCAGAGCAAAAACAGCTTGAGTTAAAAACAAAAGCCTCTAAACTGTAAACGGCGTCTAAAATACATGGTCCAAGATGTCAGTCCAGTGCACTTTTACATAGAAAAACACTTAAAAATGAGCGTGAACGGGTGTAAAAACCATGTTTGTCTCGCTGTTTTATTCAGCGGCTCACACAGAAGTTCCACGTTTTTTAGACGGCATGTCAAGTTAACAAGTTAACTTTTAAAACTTTTAAAGTTAACTTTTTTTTGGTGTGAACGGCCCCTAAGGCCTTGCAGTTTATATGCAGCCTAATATTCATGCTATATCATTTTTTTTTTTTTTTTTTTTATCATTTTGGCTGTGTTAATCCCAACGGCATAAATTTAGCCAAAGTTATGTATTTTTGGGGGAATTTTATTTGTTTTTCAATTTCAGTTTCTATACCACATCTATAATACACTGTGTGCACAAAATAGTTACACTCAGGACCTTCAGGACAAAAATGTCCCCATTAAAACGGCAATATTTGATCCCAGTGCCATTAAAGCATAAAATCATGAATTCTATGATATTATACTTTCATTCCAGAGCCCTGGCTTCAATATTTACATTTTTAATATTTTCCACCAGATGGCGCCATTTTTCTCACGTTTAGCCTATGGAGCAAATACATGCTTTTCCCCTATTCTCTGTTTGCTGTATTATAGAGCACTGCAGGCCAACTGAATAAATGATGCAGCTGAAATTGTGTGTGTGTGTTGGTATGGATATCAGAGTGTGTTTTGTATGTGTGTATTGAGAAATGTGTGTGTGTGTGTGTGTGTGTAAAAAACAACAGTGGCTTATGTAAACAAACTGGCATTTAAAGGGTTAAAATCCTGAAAATGAATGAATATATGGAAGTTATGATCAGGACTGATGTTGGTTAAAATATCTAAGTCAGTGAAAGTGGAAAATAATATGAATTTATAATATTTTTATGGCTGTTTTTTTGACGTGGGCATTTTTGTCCCATCCGATTTTTTTACTGACGCACAAGGGTTAAGTGTCAACTTGAAAACATTAAGTAAATTCTACATTCAAACATGAATGAAATGAATGCTCTAGCTTATAAAAAATATTATTCCTGACTGTTTGTGTTCTTTACAATGTGTCATGTATAGATCCTAAAGTAGAAAACCTTGTTATATTTATTAGCTAATTTTCTGGTCAAAAAATGTCACTGGTAAAAAAAAAAAAAAAAGTACACTTAACTTTTCAAAGCTGGTGTTCCCAGCATGCACTGGGCTTGAGTGGTTCCACTGTTTGCAAGTTTATTTACCTTGTTTTTATTGTTAATTTTGCTGTTACCTTTGGTAGCTTCTTGTTTTCTGAAGTTTTCTGAAGCAGTCTGAAGTTCATTTTCAACTCAAACTACCCGTTCATGATCAAAAATATTATGTGTTGATTTTCTCCATCAATGTGTTTTGTGCACCACGTGTTCAGGTCTGCGTGCGCTGCTCTATATTGTTTCCATCACCAGTAATGGAAGATGATGTTATCTAATAGACACTTCGTGGGAGGCTTCCATATGCATGATTAAATGTGTGTTTGTAAGGAAAGTTCAAAATGTGACTTGTTCTGACATTATGTTCATTTTAATTTATTTAAAGTTTAAGTACCATGCATATCTAATTTGTTAATATAAGTTAAATTTGCTCAATCACTTTAATCAGTATTATGTCATGGAGTTAAGTAGATCTGACTTCAATTTATACTATTAAGATTTACTTACAAAATGTTACTAGTCATTTTTTTTTTCAATGCAGACCCGCCCAATCACAGAAGGCATTGTTAATGTAGCAGCGGCTCTTTGTTGCCATGCAAACATTGGAAACTTTGATGTTCTTTGTACATCAAAGCCAAATAGAATCCAAATAACAACCACCATCCAATTATGAGCTTCACGCTATATGTGTGAGATATCTGAATGCTTTAGTCACTGCCACTCTTTGCACAAACCCTCCTTATACTCCTAGTGTGGACTGTGATTGGTCGAACCTATTACCATTATGACAATTACAACCAGCCAGAGTATAGCAATGTTTATAATACATCTGAGGTCATATTCGCAACTCAAACTCCAGGCTTTTTGTAGCATGCCATTAAATAGAGTAATAGACAAATCTAATGTATAATTTCCTTCCGGAGTGGATTGTGGAAGTGTCGTAGCGTAATGTGTCTTTTCATGATTGAAACTGTTTGGGTTCTGCAAATATGCGCCGTTTAGAAAGTTCTTGCAAAATGTTTTACACCATTTTGCATGAATTACCATGCATTATCAGTATAACATTCAGTGGCATGAAATTACTTGAAAAAGAGACTGCATCAGAATTATCATATATAAAACTGTCATATAGGTGCAGCTTGACATGACAATTGTTCGGCCCACATAATACTTATGATTGTTGCATTAGCTTCTGTAAAAGCAGAGGATATGGCTACATTCCAAATAACATACTATCGTACTAATCTCACTATTTCTGCAGTATGCAAATTTTCTGAATGCACAGAATACAGACTGGAATAAAATCTAGGCCAGTGATTTTCATCTGGTCTAAAATGGATTGCAGGTCTGTTCTGATTGGGTCGCGAACAGCAGGGAAAAAACTATGCAAATAGTAAAATGCAACTAACCATATAATCGTGCAGATTTAAGATAGCAAAATAAATAAACTTATCATCAGATTTTAAATGGGAGAAGAAAATGCTTCCCATATATTTTGGTGTTGCGATCAAAGTCGCAACTATGATATTTTGTTGCAAAAATCTGCCACTTTGTAGAACCTCGTCAGATTCGACAGATGCCAATATTGACAGGTTGCATGGCATGATGCATCTTCAAAAGCCATAAAAACTACACAAGATAAAAGAGCATAATGTCAAGACTAAATGAAATACAGGTTCACTTGCATTGAAACTAAAATCAGAGACCAAAACCAATTCTTAAGGATTTTTATTTCATTAAATACATCGTTATTTTAAGAATTGTGCATGTTTTTGGGCCTGTGCAGTGCTTTGCAATTTTACTGCATTTCAATATTTGATTGTAAAGACATTTTGTTTACTTCTTGTACCATGTACAATTTTGGTCATGTGTCGGACCGCCACTACGCTCAATGCAAAATCTAAATATTGAAGCAAATCCTAGAGTCACATTTATAATAAAAATAATAAAGATGTGCACCTTCTGCAACCAAATTCACTCTTTACTGTCAATTTAGACAAAGCAGTTGGTGTGAATCCTTAAACAATCAATAGATTATTTGGTTGTCATGTTTATCATTTATTTTGCATATTGTTGAGCCTATATGGTTCATAGCAATATTATTCAATTGTGTTTACTTTTTGCACAAAATCAGTTTGATCACGGGTAAAGACTCTCTCTAGCTCTCTCTCTTTCTCTGTCTGATTGGAGTCTCGTGTTGGGAGTGATGGCTCACTCGACGCAGGTTCACAGTTGCTATTGTAAAATCACAGAGCGTTTAATTGAAACAAATGACTATAATAATAGAACATTATCCCGGCAGGCTCGCGGCCATGGCAGCTTTAATTAGCCGAGTACTGGAGACTGATCTCTCGTGCTGTAAACACAACGGGGCGGGCGGGGGGATTTCTCATCGTGCTGTGCCCTCACCGCGACTCCTTGTTGGCCTCGAGGGCAGAACATGAAAACGCAGCGGCGCTCTTCAGCTCCCTCTTCCTCACTCACTCCATCTCTAGCGCGGTGAATCGTGTGATGCCCGCGGGGGTCATTTATAACACTGCTGCGAGTGCTAATAAGGGGGCAGATTTATAAATCAAGTGCTGGTTAAATCTGTAAGCAAACGGGACCTGTCCTCCCTGAAGACGTGCCAGTTTCATCTCGCAGACGGAGCGCTGTTGAAATGAGCACACGTGTAAACGGAAGGCAGTTACAAAGTGCTGGTCTTTGAACTACAAACTGAATTAAACCTCAACACGCCACATCACAGACCACGCTGTTCCATTCACAAGACATTACGCAGCTAAACTGTACACTGATGCAATACACATTTTCCGTGCTTGCATCACAACATTATTTATGCAAACGCATAGAACTGAACTACATAATGTAGAATGGCCCATGAAAATGAAAAATCACAAATGAGATCTCTTTAATATTTCACGTTTCTCCTTGATGTCAATGAGATTGAATGGAGACCAAATGGAGATTCAAATTAAAATTCTGTCATCATTTACTCACCCTCATGTTGTTCTACACCAATATGACTTTCCTTCTTATGTGGAAAACAAAAAGGAGATGTTAGACAGAACGTTAACTTCAGTCACCATGACATGCAAAGAAAGTGATTAGTAACTGAGGCTGACATCCTTCCAAACATCTCCTTTTGTATAAAGTCAAACGAGTTTGGAGTTTTCATTTTGGGGTGAAGCGTCCGAGACAATAACTTTCTTGAGCAATGGAAGAGCAACAACAGTTTGGGGTTATCGTCTAGGCAAATCGAAAGGAATAGAATTCAACACAACAGACATTGTTTCATGGAGTCTCTAATGTTAGTAACATTCATAGGAGGACACTAGAGGCAACAATTAAAAAAAAAAAAGAATATTGGACCTTTATTTCAATGCTTGGACAGTTTTATTGCATTCTATTCCAATTCAATTAACTGGGATATAAATCTAAGGGGAGTAGAGAGAGAGATAGAGAGACATACAGAACACGTATATTTCTACATGTTCATTATCGTCACGCCAGCGACATTGATGATCGTGAAACAGAACAGATCACAGACTGATGTAGATGTCTTGTAGAGCAGACCAAAACAACAACATTACTTTCATGCATTTTTAATAAGCGCCTCGGTGTCATAACGATTCATACAGCTACATGATGTCGCTTCAGTCCTTAAAGTGTGACCAAAACAGGAGAGATAAACAAACAAACAACAAGCTAACAAATGAAGGGTTTAGCGAAGATGCTTTGTTGCATGCCAGGTTCATAGCGTTTATTTGTATGTGTGTATGGCAAATCATCATTCAGTGTGTGTGTGTGTGTGTGTGTGTGTGTGTGTGTGTATGTGTGTGTACTGAGGCTCACACTATGAACTCTAAACATTATAAACCTAAAGGACAGTCTGTTGTTTACTGTGGCATTGCAGTTACACAGCTGATATCTTATGATGAGTTTTTTGAATAATAAAAATGATACATTTACAAACTACAAATTATATAGTTTTAAAAAGTAGTTCTCTTCTAAGATAGCTTATTTTGGTCTTATGACATCTAAACACTTTTATGCTAGGGCATGACTCATTTTAACGTTTGCATTAGATAATCAACTACATTTACAAGCTTGTTCGAGTGTGATCAAATTGTGCGGTAGCTCAACTGAGAAAGCGTTGCACTTGTGATGTAAAGGAGCGGGATACGAGTCCTGAAGAGCATGCGAGTCGACTCATGTGAGCCCAAAGTGTCTTAGAACAACACAAAATGACACAATTGTGTTTTTCATTTCACATTTGCTTTTTCTGACACTATCGGTTAGGTTTAGGTTTAAGGTTTAGGGTAGGACATCAGGCTTGATATGGCTGTACATAGGCCTATTTTTATTTTTAATACTAAAATTACTTTGAGAAGATTTTTCAATAATAAATATACTTAAAATTAAAATTAAAATTAATTAAAAGTATAGATAAAGGGGGCCTGGCTAGATCAGCGAGTATTGACGCTGACTACCACCCCTGGAGTCGCGAGTTTGAATCCAGGGCGTGCTGAGTGACTCCAGCCAGGTCTCCTAAGCAACCAAATTGGCCCGGTTGCTAGGGAGGGTAGAGTCACATGGGGTAACCTCCTCGTGGTCGCTATAATGTGGTTCTCGCTCTCAGTGGGGCGCGTGGTGAGTTGTGTGGAGAATAGCGTGAAGCCTCCATACGCGCTATGTCTCCGTGGTAACGCGCTCAACAAGCCACGTGATAAAATGTGCGGATTGACGGCCTCAGACGTGGAGACAACTAACATTCATCCTCCTCCACCCGGATTGAGGCGAGTCACTACGCCACCACGAGGACTTAGAGCGCATTGGGAATTGACCATTCCAAATTGGGGAGAAAAGTATAGATAAAAATATTCCTATAAATCTTGCAAAAATAAAATATGCTTATTAGAGAATAACATAACATCAATGTAAAAGTGGCATTTGTGCAGCATGAAGAGTTGCTGCCTATGTATAGTGTTCCAAATCATTCCCAACTGCAATTAGGATGCTGCCTTAGAAACTAGCTCCCTATGTAGGCAGTAGACAGCAAGGCAGCTGGTATTCCTCAACCTAATTTCTTTCTCTCTCTTGTTTCAAAAGAGTGTCGGTGAGCGGCGTTTGACATGACAGCTCTGAAATGACTTTGGAAGAGGAGAGATGGCCGTATCAACACATGGTACTGACAGAAAGACAGAACATTTCTACTCCATCTAATGAGAAAATAAGCCTGCAGTCAGATTTGACAACACACACACACATGCAATTCTCTGCGGGGTATTTTGCGGCAACAATTACGTTCATTTAAGGCTGATTAGTAAGTGTGTTAACTCTTCACACATGCTCGGCATGTGTCTGTGACAGCAGAGCAGCTTTTCCGAAAGCGTAATCTAAACCCCTGTGAGACTGAATCCATCTGTACCGCCAGTTTTTGTTTTATACATCTGTGTTGCGCTCAATGGTGAGCAAATGACTTGTAAAAGAGTCACACAATGGACATTAGGCACAGAAGACTTTTGGTAACACTTTACAGTAAGGTTGTATAACATGCAAAATCTTACACGGTTATGCTTAATAAGCCAACAATATGTTCACCTTAGATGATTTGTCTTTATGGGGGTTAAGACAAAAATCGATCAACACAAGATTTTTGCCCATTAGCCCAATTTTGCGTTGCATGTAAACACCTTTACCGGCTTATCCAATTTGCGCAAGTGTTGTGCACGTGCCTGTTTATGTATGACATCTAAAGCTGAGACTAACCCGATTATTTCAGATCTCATGTAAACATGATTTACTTGCATTGTCCTTTTGACATTAAAATCAGAGAATAACCGAATGATTTTAAATCTCATGTAAACGCGATTTTCTTGCGTTGACGTTTTGACGTATTAACATCAAAAGCAGCGAATAACTCCATGATTTGAATGCTCTTGTAAACACAGTTTTCTTGCATTGTCGTTTTGACGTGTTTTTTTCTCTCATTGTCATTTTGACATTTGACGTCAAAAGCAGAGAATAACTTTGATTTCAAATTTCAAGTAAACGCGATTTTCTTGCGTTGTCGTTCTGATGTCAAAAGCACAGAATAACCAGAAGATTTTAAATCTCGTTTAAACACGTTTTATTTGCATTCTTGCTTTGACGTCAAACACAGAGAATAACTCCATGATTTGAAGTCTCATGTAAACAGTTATCTTGCATTTCCATCTGACGGTTTTCTTGCATCGTCATTTTGTCATCAAAAGCAAAGAATAAACCCAAGATTTCAAATTTCACGTAAACGCAATTTATTTGCATTGTCGTTCTGACATCAAAAGCACAGAATAACTGAATTATTTAATATAGAGTTTAACCATATTTTATTTGCATTCTTGTTTTGACCTCAAATGCCGAAATTAACTCCATTATTTGATGTCTCTTGTATTGCATTGTCCTTTTGATGTTTTTATATCAAAAGCAGAGATTAGGGGCCTGGGTATCTCAGCGAGTATTGATGCTGACTACCACACCTGGAGTCACGAGTTTGAATCCAGGGCCTGCTGAGTGACTCCAGCCAGGTCCTAAGCAACCAAATTGGCCCGGTTGCTAGGGAGGGTAGAGTCACATGTGGTAACCTCCTCGTGGTTGCGATTAGTGGTTCTCGCTCTCAATGGGGCGTGTGGTAAGTTGTGTGTGGATCGTGGAGAGTAGCATGAGCCTCCACATGCCGTGAGTCTCCGCGGTGTCATGCACAATGAGTCACGTGATAAGATGCGCGGATTGACGGTCTCAGAAGTAGAGACAACTGAGACTTGTCCTCCACCACCCGGATTGAGGTGAGTAACCGTGCCACCACGAGGACCTACTAAGTAGTGGGAATTGGGCATTCCAAATTGGGAGAAAAAAAAGAAGAAAAAAAAGCAGAGAATTACTACCTCAAGTAAACACAGTTCTCTTGCGTTGTTGAATTTTTTCGAGTAAGCAGATTTTTGGTATTGGTGTGCATGTAAACACACTCAATGAATGATCATTTTTTAAAGCATTTATTCATAATGGTTAATGTTTATTAACTCAAATCTTTCTCAAACAAATTCAAACATCATCAAATTCTTCCATCACCACATGATCTGAGCAATGCTATTCACATTCATTTTACAGCTCTACACTGTCTATTTTAACATGAAGAATTTTTAGGACAAACATCTGAGACCAAGTAGATTCATAAAAGAAACACAATCGAGAAGTCTCTTGAGCTCTGAATGAGCAGTTAGTCATATAGCATGAAGTCTTAAGGTACACCAGCCTCACTTTCTCCTCTGGTCTCATACAGACCTCAAAATGAGCCACAGTCAGCTGATGTTTGCCCAGATACAGTGCGCAGGAATATGGAAATGGTTTCATGCTTTGATAAGATATAGTTTGCTGTGACAAAATGAGATACATAAAGCAGCCTTTATCTGCAGTAGTTACTGCTGTATCAGAGAGACACCTAACTGTCTCTCTCTCAGCTGTGTCTCTCTCGCTCTGATAAGGACAATGTGGATATACTATAGATATGCTGAATTTAAAATCAAATCAGTTTGTTTCCAAGCAACAACTAATGTCCTTCCCAATACTGCTGCGCCTTTTCCAGTAAACAAAAAAAAGACATCGACTAAACAAGAACAAAACAGTAAAAAACGCTGACAAAAGCATAAAAAACTCAGAATCTCATATTTGAAATAAAACCGCATCAGCACCACTAATGACACTTTTGCTTGGAGTTGTTGCATATTTGCATACAGCTGTTGCTTGGAAACAAACTGATGTGATTTGAAGTACGATTTAAATGTGATCAGACATAGATTATAATAGAAATTATAAGTAAATGCATTTTTCAACCACATTATAAACCATTTTTTGCAGTTCTGTTGCACAATCTGTATAAGTCTGTATAAGCGCAAATAGTAAACGTTATGTGCAAAATAACCTAAAGTGTATTGTTTCTAATGCTGGCCAAGAAAAAAAAGGACTTTTTTAAATGTTTTTTAATTTTTAGCCCCTTTTCTCCCCAATTTGGAATGCCCACTACTTAGTAGGTCCTCGTGGTGGCTCGGTTACTTAACTCAATCAGGAAAAGTCTCAGTTGCCTCCGCTTCTGAGACCGTCAACCGTGCATCTTATCACGTGACTCGTTGTGCATGACACCGCGGAGACTCACAGCATGTGGAGGCTCATGCTACTCTCCGCGATCCACATACAACTTACCACACGCCCCATTGAGAGCGAGAACCACATTATAGTGACCACGAGGAGGTTACGCCATGTGACTCTACCCTCCCTAGCAACCGGGCCAATTTGGTTGCTTAGGAGACCTGGCTGGAGTCACTCAGCACACCCTGGATTCAAACTCACGACTCCAGGCTCCCGAAAAAATTTTATTTTAAAGAAAAAATATGAAAAAATTAAAATGCAATGGAGAATAACACAGAACTCTTTCAAAATTACTTATATCTCATAATCGGCATATTTATAAAAAAAAATACATGAATAAATAAATAAATAAAATAAAAAAGTCCTACTAATGATAAAAACATTTTTGCCTGGAATTGTTGCATTGTTACATACAGATGATTTTAAACATTATGAATTTATTTAAAATATGCAATGCATATGCAAATATGGTTTAAATGCAATCATTCAGATATATATATATATATATATATAACATTTAACATTTTAGAACATCTAAACAATTTTACACAGCTATTTTGCAGAGAATAAATCCCATATTTATGAATTGATTTAGAAATATCAACACTTCTGATACTGTAAAAGTATTGTTCATTGTTAGTTCAAGTTAACTAATGTTGTTAACTAATGTTAACAAGTGGAACCTTATTGTAAAGTGTTACTTTAATTGTAAATATCTACAAACAAAAACAGGTCTCATAATTTGCATTTTATAGAGTGTTAACGATGGTGTCTTGAGAATAAGTTAAATGGCCATAATTACCCCTTTAATTGATATTGTTTTTTACAATATTGGTCTTGACAGTTTCAAGTATTTGATTGCAAAGAAAATAAGTGGTGTCCCCCATCCCTAATGTGAATTTATTCCAACAGCTCATGCAATGCAATGCAAAGGTTCATATTTCTAAGGCTGACCAAGAGTGCGTGACTGAAAATGTGACAGAACTAAATTAAATCAGTAAATTGCACCTTGATTAGCTCAATCTTAAGTCTAATGGATTTGTTAAAGGAAAGCGATAACTTCTTTTTGGAAAACAGCAGAGATTCTTTGTCTTTTTTGCCTTGCTTCTTCCATTTTGTGATATAATGAAATTGGAAAATAACTTCTATTTCTTTAAAACATTTCTTAATATACAAGCCCGCATTCATATCATATTGCGCAGAAGGAAATAAGGCACCTTCTCCCGAGAGATAATAAAAGAATTGAATTTTTCCTTATCGGCCCGGTCATCTATTTTTCCACGGAATGCTATTACTTGCTGCCTGCCGTTGCTAGGCAACAGGAAATATTAATAGGGGCTTTTATTAGGCAGCCTTTCACAGTACAGCACTAAAGAGAAGAAGTGGAAAACATGAATGTGTTACATAAATCTTGAGCGCTCTTGCAGCTTTTGCGCAAGTCTGTTTGCCTCTTGATTTATCGCGCCTTCCTCTCATTTATGTGAAATAGCGCTGTGAAATAAGAAAATGGTACATTACCCTGAAGGACTATTTGAAAATAAATAATCGCAAAGGTGAAAAGAAAGCTGTTTAGGGGGGGGGGGGGGGGTTCTCTCTCTTTCTCACTTTTTTTTTCCGAGGCCAGATTTCACAGGGCCTATTGAACAGCCCAATGTTTCTGCCGTTTTCACAGATGCATCAATCATCGGTGTAATATTCCTTGCAGGAAATGCATTTTATTACGCTCTTTGAACTGCTGTGGAGGAAAATAAAATAAAATATATTAATAGTTCCATAAAGCATTTCCACTACAAATGTAATCCCTGAATTGTGCCATGATGCAAATATCTTTCACTTTACATTGATGAATCGACCCAGCGTTCCATCTGATTTGAGAGAGAAAAAAAACAAAAACACATTTTCAAGCTGCTGTTGCCCGTTCTTGTGTTCCTTGTCGACGTGTTCTGGAAAAGCAGCCTTGCATCAAACTTGACAAATGCCTGAAACCGTTTCTGTGGGCATTTATATTGAAAACTTGGGTTGAATTCAACAAAAATACATTTGATTAAAGCTGCTCGAAAGCCGAATGTCCACAAATAGCCGGTGAGTTTGGGCAGGCCATCATCTTCAGGGCTATTTCTGGTTCAGTACCGACCACAGTCCGGTTCATTCAAGCAGTGATGAATCTACCAGTCTAAGTACAGGCCTGCAAAACCATTACTACATTCACAAGCACAGCCGCCCAAACAGTGTGCACTACTGAGTGTGCATTACAGCAATGGACTAAATACATGGAAATAAAAGGAAATGAGCTAAGATTGAGGAGGTTGAAATTAAGAAGAAATATTTTGTTTTTGTGAATAACCACATTCCAGTTTGAATTTGTGGAGAGAAAAAAAACAACACTTTAAATGTTGACTATATCTTTTCTGAAACATAATTTTATAATTATAATTGTATAATTTATAATTATAATTGTATAATTTATAATTGTATTTATTTATCACACATTATACATTTGCACATATACAGTGAAATTCTTTTTTCACCTATCCCAGCTAAGCTGGGGTCAGAGTGCAGGGTCAGCCATAATATGGCACCCCTGGAGCAGATAGGGTCAAGGGCCTTGCTCAAGGGCCCAACAGTGGCATCTTGGCAGTACTGGGGCTTGAACCCCTGACTTTCTGATCAGTAACCCAGAGCCTTAACCGCTGAGCCACCACTGCCCCAAATGCACTGAAACAAATGCCTTTTTCAGTTTTCAAGAACACATATTTTAAGCTGTCATTGTAAAATTGTATGCTGCGGCGAATAATCCTTCTGCTAATGACGTTTTTACGGAGTGTCTATTTGCACCCGGTGTAAATAGTATCTGCCGCACAGTGCAGCTATTTGCACCCGGTGTAAATAGTATCTGCCGCACAGTGCAGCTATTTGCACCCGGTGTAAATAGTATCTGCCGCACAGTGCAGCTATTTGCACCTGGTGTAAATAGTATCTGCCGCACAGTGCAGCTATTTGCACCCAGTGTAAATAGTATCTGCCACACAATGCAGCTATTTGCTCCCCGGTGTAAATAGTATCTGCCACACAGTGCAGCTATTTGCTCCCCGATGTAAATAGTATCTGCCGCACAGTGCAGCTATTTGCACCCGGTGTAAATAGTATCTGCCACACAGTGCAGCTATTAGCACCCTGGTGTAAATAGTATCTGCCTCACAGTGCAGCTATTTGCACCCGGTGTAAATAGTATCTGCCACACAGTGCAGCTATTTGCACCCCGGTGTAAATAGTATCTGCCTCACATGCAGCTATTTGCTCCCCGGTGTAAATAGTATCTGCCACACAGTGCAGCTATTTGCACCCGGTGTAAATAGTATCTGCCGCACAGTGCAGCTATTTGCACCCCGGTGTAAATAGTATCTGCCGCACAGTGAAGCTATTTGCACCCCGGTGTAAATAGTATCTGCCACACAGTGAAGCTATTTGCACCCCGGTGTAAATAGTATCTGCCACACAGTGCAGCTATTTGCACCCGGTGTAAATATTATCTGCCACACAGTGCAGCTATTTGCACCCCGGTGTAAATAGTATCTGCCACACAGTGCAGCTATTTGCACCCGGTGTAAATATTATCTGCCACACAGTGCAGCTATTTGCACCCCGGTGTAAATAGTATCTGCCACACAGTGCAGCTATATGCTCCCCAGTGTAAATAGTATCTGCCACACAGTGCAGCTATTTGCACCCGGTGTAAATAGTATCTGCCACACAGTGCAGCTATTTGCACCCCACTTGTCTGGTGAAACCACAGAAATATTCGACAAACTAAACATAAGGTGTCACTGCAGTGGCGTGGGGTGTAAAGACGGTGTGTGAATGTGTACTCTTGTCCTAGCGACCGCGGTTCAAATCTGCCTTTTGTCAGACTTTTTTTCCCATTTCCACGATTTCTTGTTTCCACGCTTAATATTTCCTTTAATCCTACTTAAAATAATATATAAAAATAAGACATAATATTAATGTGATTTGGTCACAGTGAATGTCGGGGTTTGATCTGGAGGCGGGGTCTATTGATCGCACTTGTTCCCGCGGCTCGGCATCACTTGTGTGTAGATTGCATCATACTATAGTAATATTGTAGTAACCATGTTTTTTTTTGGCAGAAACCATAGTTTTAATGCAATTAACCATGGTGTTACTACAGTAAAATGGTGGTAATACACTAACCATGATTAATTTTGTGATTACTGTAAATTTACAACAAAATACCATGGTGAAACGTGTTACTGTAGTAAATCCAAGGCTATTTTTTTCTAAGGTAAGATTAGGGTTAGGGTTAGGTTTAGGGGTTGGGGTTGAATGTAGAATGTCTCTGGGACTCTAAATATGCATGATAAACATGCTGAAGTGATGCCCATACTTGCACCAGGGTGCAAATAGCATCTGCCTACTTTGTATTTGTACTGTTTAATTGCCCTTGAAATTTTGCAAAAATGTGATATTTCATTAATTATGCATGTGATCACATCTGATAAGTTGCTCAAATAATAATGTTAGCATATGGTTTTATGTCCATTTTAGATTTTATATCCATTTTTTTAATATATAAAACAGTTTCAACTCTAAATTCTAATTGGATGAGTTTATGGTTAGGTTAGGGTTAGGTATGGGTTAAAGGGTTAGGTTAGGGTTAGGTAAGGGTTAGGTTAGGGTTAGTGTAGGTAAGGGTTAGGTTAGGGTTAGGTTAAGTTAGGTAAGGATTAGATTAGGGTTAGTTTAGGTAAGAGTTAGGTTAGGGTTAGGTAAGGGTTAGTTTAGGTTAGGGTTATGTAAGGGTTAGGTTAGGGTTATAGGATGTAAGGGTTAGGTTAGTTTAGGTTAGGGTTAGGTTATGTAAGGGTTAGGTAAGGGTTAGGTAAGGGTTAGGGTTAGGGTTATGTAAGGTTTAGGTTAGGGTTAGGTAAGGGTTAGGTTAGGGTTATTGTAGGTAAGGGTTAGGTTAGTTAAGGATTAGGTTAGGGTTAGGTAAGGGTTAATTTAGCTTAGGGTTATGTAAGGGTTAGGTTAGGCTTAGGGTTATGGGAGGTAAGGGTTAGGTTAATTTAGGTTAGGTTATGTAAGGGTTAGGTTAGGGTTAGGTATGTGTTAGGTTAGGTTTAGGTTAGGAAGGGTTAGGTTAGGGTTAGTGTAAGTAAGGGTTTGGTTAGGTTAGGTAAGGATTAGGTTAGGGTTAGGTTTAGTTTAGGTTGGGGTTATGGAAGGGTTAGGTTAGGGTTAGGGTTATTGGAGGTAAGGGTTATGTTAGTTTAGGTTGGGGTTATTGAAGGGTTAGGTTAGGGTTAGGGTTAGTGTAGGTAAGGGTTAGGTTAGGTAAGTGTTAGGTAAGTGTTAGATTAGGGTTAGGTTAGGAAGGGTTAGGTTAGGGTTACTGTAAGTAAGGGTTTGGTTAGGTTAGGTTAGGTAAGGATTAGGTTAGGGTTATGGTTAATTTAGGTTGGGGTTATGGAAGGGTTAGGTTAGGGTTAGGGTTGTTGCAGGTAAGGGTTAGGTTAAGTTAGGGTTAGGTTAAGTAATGGTTAGGTTCACGTTAGTTATTATTTTTTTTTGTAATCAACATTACGCTACAAATTCTGCCCATTCAGCTTAACTTGTACGGAACCCGGAATATTCCTTTAAAGGCATTCTTTTATTTAAGAAACTTGACAAGAATTTGTAAGTCTTAAGTATTCTATTCAGCAAGCACAGCAAAGGTCTCCACACAGGAACACAGTATATTTAACCAAAATCAAACCTAGTTAACATGGAAAACTGGAGTGGATTAGACTAGGGCCATACCCTGTTTCTCATCAATTCTAATATTCGGACATTAACATGATGTTTTAAAAGTCTCGCTTGGGGCAAAACTACATCACAGCATTCAACACACTGTGACGTACAAAACTGAGACCTTATTCAAATTCACATTTTAACCTGGAAATGAACAAAGCGTTAGGATAATTATACATTTTAAACAAATAAATGGCTTAAATGTTTAATGTTAAATATTTAAGATCAGTCTTTGTACAGATGGTCAGATTTTCTTGTTTCAACTGAATTATACAAGATACTTTTTGGAATATTCTCAAATCATGCTGGATAATATAATCATCAGATTTTATTCATGTCAGCTCCAATGCATGCTGTCATTAAAGCAATCGAGACACATGACAAATACTAAGACATTCTCATGTTCATGTTCATTTTACAAGATAATGAAAGCAAATTTATTAAATTTAAAAAATAGCAAAATAGAAGCATTATCACCAGTAGTCTTAATCTTGTGAAACCCATTGCACATCTTCACACCAACTAACCAGTAACCTTTTGGTTATCACCACCTTTGAGTTTGTTTACATGTTCACCTAAACCATCATCCAGAAAATATAACATATTTTCCATCATCAACATTCATCAGAAACATAAGGACGTTTAGACTAAAAATACAGTTATTTAGATGGAAGTCGTGTCCGCCTCTCTAAATTGTTTCGTATACTTTAAAAAGCTCTTTGTACAGATGCCATTCCATTCAAAGCAGTTTACCTTTTATCCCTCTGCCATGTTCCTTTACTCTAGCTCCTCCCTGTTCTCTATTTCTCCTCTATCAGTCTTCTGCCTCCCTAACTCATCTCTTTCTCTCTCTGACAGTGTCTTTCGCTCTAATGAAAAAAGATCTCTCCAGCTCTCTCTACTCAAGGAGGAAGATGGAACCTAATGGCTTTTTTCTCTTCTCTTGGAGATGGAATATATGCACTGACCCCCTGACACACAGATTCATTTCAGCAGAAAAGGTTTCTGTTTACGATGGAACCAGAACAGTTCCGACAAAACCGCAGCTACACAGCAACGACAAACCAAAATGTCTGATGTAAACAGCCTGGTGTAAAATTCATACCCTTTCCTGCATGCCAAGTAGTACGATGTCTTACGATTTCGTCATCTCGTACAACTTATTACAAGGTGTAAAGGTCATACCATTACGTATGAGCCAAGTAGTACAATATCTTACGGTTTCGCCATCTCATACAAATTATTACAGGGTGCAAAAGTCATACCTTTTCATACGAGCCAAGTACTACGATGTCATTTATCTTACGATTGCACCATGTCATACAAATTATTACAATGTGTAAAAGTTGTACCTTTTTGTATGAGCCAAGTAGTACAATATCTTACAATTGCGCCATCTCGTACAAATTATTACAAACTGTAACTGGTAAGATATCTTACGATTTCATACAATCTCATATAAATTATTACGAAGTATAAATGTCGCAACGTTTTGTATGAGCCAAGTCATATATCTTATGGTTTCGCCATCTCGTATGAATTATTTCGAGTTGTAAAAGTCGTACCTTTTTGTTCGAGCCAAGTCATATATCTTATGGTTTCGCAATCTCGTACGAATTATTACGAGTTGTAAAAGTTGCACCTTTTCGTATGAGCCAAGTCATATATCTTATGGTTTCGCCATCTCGTATGAATTATTTCGAGTTGTAAAAGTCGTACCTTTTTGTTCGAGCCAAGTCATATATCTTATGGTTTCTCCATCTCGTACGAATTATTACAAGCTGTAAAAGTTGTACCTTTTCGTACGAGCCAAGTAGTATGATATGTTACAATTTTGCCATCTCATACAAATTATTACAAGGTGTAAAAATCTTACCTTTTATACGAGCCAAGTGGTACAATATCTTACGATTTCACCATCTTGTATGAATTATTACGAGGTGTAAAAGTGGTACTTTTTTGTACGAGCCAAGTGGTACAGTATCTTACAATTTTGCCATCTCATTCAAGTTATTACAAGGTATAAATGTTGCAACTTTTTGTATGAGCCAAATCATATATCTTACAGTTTCGTAATATCGTACGAATTATTACTAGGTGTAAAAGTTGTAGCTTTTCGTACGAGCCCAGTCATATATCTTATGGTTTCACCATTTCATTGGTATTATTATGAGGTATTAAATTCATACCTTTTTGTACAAGCCAACTTGTATGATATCTTTCAATTTCACCATCTCATACGAATTATTTTGAGGTGTAAAAGTCATACCTTTTTTTACGAGCCTAGTTGTTTGATATGCTATGATTTCCCCATTTCATACGAATTAATACGAGGTGTAAAAGTCATACCTTTTTGTTCGAGCCAAGTCATATATCTTTCGATTGCACCATGTCATACAAATTATTACGAGGTGTAAAAGTTGTACCTTTTTGTTCGAGCCAAGTAGTAGGATATCTTACGATTTCGCCATCTCATACAAATTATTACAAGGTATAAATGTTGCAACTTTTTGTATGAGATAAATCATATATCTTACGGTTTCGCCATCTCGTATGAATTATTACGAGGTGTAAAAGTCGTACCTTTTTGTACGAGCCAAATCATATATCTTACGGTTTCGCCATCTCGTATGAATTATTACGAGGTGTTAAAGTCGTAACTTTTTGTACGAGCCAAATCATATATCTTACGGTTTCGCTATCTCGAATGAATTATTACGAGGTGTAAAAGTCGTACCTTTTTGTACGAGCCAAATTATATATTTTACGGTTTCGCCATCTCGTATGAATTATTACGAGGTGTAAAAGTTGTACCTTTTTGTACGAGCCAAATCATATACCTTACGGTTTCGCTATCTCGAATGAATTATTACGAGGTGTTAAAGTCGTAACTTTTTGTACGAGCCAAATCATATATTTTACGGTTTCGCCATCTCGTATGAATTATTACGAGGTGTTAAAGTCGTAACTTTTTGTACGAGCCAAATCATATACCTTACGGTTTCGCTATCTCGAATGAATTATTACGAGGTGTAAAAGTCGTACCTTTTTGTACGAGCCAAATTATATATTTTACGGTTTCGCCATCTCGTATGAATTATTACGAGGTGTAAATGTCGTACCTTTTTGTACAAGCCAAATCATATACCTTACGGTTTCGATATCTCGAATTAATTATTACGAGGTGTTAAAGTCGTAACTTTTTGTACGAGCCAAATCATATACCTTACGGTTTCGCTATCTCGAATGAATTATTACGAGGTGTTAAAGTCGTAACTTTTTGTACGAGACAAATCATATATCTTACGGTTTCGCTATCTCTATATAAATTATTACGAGGTGTAAAAGTCGTACCTTTTTGTACGAGCCAAATTATATATTTTACGGTTTCGCCATCTCGTATGAATTATTACGAGGTGTAAATGTCGTACCTTTTTGTACGAGCCAAATCATATACCTTACGGTTTCGATATCTCGAATGAATTATTACGAGGTGTTAAAGTCGTAACTTTTTGTACGAGCCAAATCATATACCTTACGGTTTCGCTATCTCGAATGAATTATTACGAGGTGTTAAAGTCGTACCTTTTTGTACGAGCCAAATCATATATCTTATGGTCTCGCCATCTCGTATTAATTATTACGAGGTGCATAAGTCATAACTTTACGTAAGAGCAAAGTTGAACAATATCTTACGATTTTTCCAACTAGTATGAATTATTACAAGTTGTCATGGAAGTAAACATTGGATTGGGGTTTCAAAACACGTTATTAAAACTTAAACAAGTAAGCTACTTTAACTGACACTTGTAACTTATCTTACAAATGTGACACTCAAGGCACAAGACACAAAAACAGTGCAATGTAGCGCAACAGCTGCCTTTGGATAAAAGCATTTGCCAAATTCATAATGTTTGTGTAGAGTTCATTTCTACTCTTAATGCTATCCATTTCATTTTAGCAAACTAAGATGGAGGCAAAGGTTATAAAAGGTCAAAGTAAGGTGGGACATGTTATCAACATCATGAATAGAACACAAAACGTATTTACACAGCTCATAGAGTGTATAGCTATGCAAAAAACAATAAAAAATAGTTTTACATTTGTAACTCTGTGCATATGTACCAAACATTCTCAGTGCTGTTTCTAACAAATCAATAAAATTACCAATACAAAGCCTTGACCACACCAGATAATTTTTTTAAATGCAAACTTAAAATGTACGTTAACAAATACTACAGAACATTTTCAGTTTGTAGTTTTCAGTTTTGTTTTTTTTGTTAGTTTTTTGGAAAATAAATGGAAATTTACAATGTCATTTAGTGGCATATAATTGACTAGCTCAATCGATTCACTGGCTCAATGGGTGTCAGTGCAGAAAATGATTGAATGCATTATATGTTCAATCCAGAAATTGCATGCAGAGATTCATAGGACTCTAAAAACCGCTGCCCTCCATTTTGTGCTGCTGTCTGATGTCCATTTGACCAGGAATGGTGATGGATTTTTGTTATGTTTAAACTATGCCCTGTTATTACAATTCATTTATAATTCCAATTTCAAAACATCTGGGGTTTTAATGATCAAAAGGCAGAAATAACAAGTTATTTTTTGTCTTTTAAGTTTGTTTTAAAAAGCTTAATGTGAATTTGTCAAAACCAGCTTGACATTTTGTTATGTGATTAACCATTAAAGAAGAATTAATACGTTTTCTAGTGTTTGTTTCGAGCAGTTTCTCATGCTTGAATTCTCAGCTTTATTAGAAAGTTACCAAAGATGGCAATTTTGGCAACATTATACCACTAATATTACTTTATAACCTTCACAGTCTGTATTAAGCCAGAAAACATCAGTTTTAGAAAAGTAATGAGCTTTAGATATGAAGAGTAGATCTTAATGTAGGAATAAAGAAACCATTGACAGAGAAAAATGGCACTGATGAATTTACCCACAATCCCTCCTGCTTCACTGCTGACACAGTGTTCAGTGCAGACAGACAGGCACACATCTGTCTCTCTACATCATCTCTGTCTAAAAATGTCATTAGGGAATTGTTAGCAGAGACAAAGGCTGATGTGGTCAGTTAGTTGTGTTGAGAAAACAGTGTTTAAAAGATCAATTGTCCACAGGTCAAAAACTGGCTATTGTGTAATTTATCTATTCATTCAGTACCATTCAACCACAGACAGTTTGAGGAGGAGGAGATGAGAAATTGCAACTCTCAATATGGCAGCAATAGTTATGGGAGTTTAGTCTTTAAATTAAAACAGCCAATTGCCCTGTTGATCAGGCATCACCTGGGACATCATGAAAATAACTGTGCGCTTATTTCATCCAATTCATACAAAACAAAAACTAATGAGCAGAAATTGCTGCTAATAATTGTTATTTAATCTTATTACAAGGCGCTCTGGAATACTCAATTGTGATTGGTCAATGGCGCCATCTAGCGGTCTGATATCTCTGAGTAACAACCGCACATCAGGGGATTAAAACGTATCTGACCGGCCATCCAGGTATTGTGAGTCATCCTACCTGCTTCTCGGATCACTTTCCGATCTCTACAAGCTAGTAAAAATCAATGTTTCATGCACATTTATTTACTTATTTGGCAAGTAGTCTTGTAATAAGCTGGATAATGAGCAGTCAGACTGTCATTATTTATAAAATAAACAACAACAGAATGCAAACCAGAGGTGGATCTCAGCTGTTCAGCAATTTATTACTTCTATTAGTTACATAATTTCAATGCAAATCAATCTTATATGTCCAATTATGTATTTATTTATTTGGTTAGTAGCCGTGTAATAAGTGGGATATAGTCAGTCAGTTGTTATTGCAAAATAAACCACTTTAGGGTGATACAAGACCTGTATATGCTGTATATTATCCCTTACTTATCTCTAAACGTTAAGCACATATGTCTCGACTAACACTCAAAGTGATTTCAACATAGTTTAATGTTGGGTTAGTAAATGTATGTCTGCCTATTTTATATTGATACTTTTCAGTACTGAATAAAATTGAGTTATGTTGGCTTGACTGTTATTCTACAAACTTTGTTTAGGTTTTTTCAAAGTCCCTAAACCGAGACAAAAATTCTAACACTAGCTCCTCCTACAGCTTTCAAGCTACATCCAACAAACTTGGTACAGACCTTCAGACTGTTTTCGAATAGTGTGCTATGACTTTTCTAACTGATCGGACTTACGGTTTTTGCACAGCGGATGATCCAAAAAACTGAAAAATCCCATACTTACATTGACGGAATGTTAAAATGGGCAAACGGAATGCTCGTAAATTCATACTCCAATCGTAAAAATTAAAATGTAAACAAACCCGGGGGCCTGGGTAGCTCAGCGAGTATTGACGCTGACTACCACCCCTGGAGTTGCGAGTTAGAATCCAGGGTGTGCTGAGTGACTCCAGCCAGGTCTCCTAAGCAACCAAATTGGCCCGGTTGCTAGGGAGGGTAGAGTCACATGTGGTAACCTCTTCGTGGTCGTGATTAGTGGTTCTCGCTCTCAATGGGGCGTGTGGTAAGTTGTGCGTGGATCGTGGAGAGTAGCATGAGCCTCCACATGCTGTGAGTCTCCGCGGTGTCATGCACAACGAGTCACGTTATAAGATACGCGGATTGACGGTCTCAGAAGCGGAGGCAACTGAGACTTGTCCTCCACCACCCGGATTGAGGTGAGTAACCGCGACACCACGAGGACCTACTAAGTAGTGGGAATTGGGCATTCCAAATTGGGAGAAAAAAAAAGTAAACAAACCCACAAAAGGCCTTTACTCTGCTTTAAGTTGCACTCTCTCTCTCTCTCTCTCTCTAACAAGCTAGCTAGCTGGCTGTTTGCCGTAGTTTAATATCTGTATAACCATCAAACTTAAAACCTTTAAAACCACTAGTTTAAACTTTCAGACAAGGCTTTGTTAAGCCAACATCAAGACTTACCTTTCTAGTTATATTTATAATCAATATTCAAGCCTTCAGATTGAGAGTGTGACTAGTGTACCCTTACAAAAAAATACTATGTTGGTAGTACAGTACTTTGATATACCACAGTACTAAATGATTACCATAGTCATGTACTACAGTATTTGCAGTACATTGTACTCCAAGGCACTTCAAAGAATAACATGGTGCTGTCATGTTACATACCAAAGAAACATGGCAATCCTGTAGTATATGCCCAAAAAATCTGTATACTGTAGTATTTTATTGTTAATGTATAATGCTTACAAATGCAGTCTAGGCAGGCGGCTCACTAGTGTTTAGAACACAGCCAGAGTGTGTGACTCACCGAGGGCATTTGGCTGGAAAGCAGGTGTCCATCTTGTGTGAGCATGTTAGACATCATGAGCGCGGGCAGCTCCGGGTACGAGTACGGGTTGATCAGGCCGTTGTGAGGAATGGAGTGACACAGGTAACTGGACTCTGGGTCCATGAGGTGGAGAAGGTGGGGGTCTGGGTGATTGGGGGGGGTTATGGGTGGGATCTCGTAATCTTCGTCACCTCCTCCTCCTCCGCCATTACCGTTGCCCCCTCCCTGCCCTGAGTAATTCTGCTGTAGAAAAGGAGAGAGAGAGAGATAATAATTATATTTTTACATTTTCAGGAACCAAATGTGAGTGGTGCTTGCCACAATGCTAGGGAGCTCTGAGTGGTTGCCATGATGTTGCTAAAGTGTTCCGAGTGGATGTTGTTGCATTGCTTTGCTGTTGCTAGGGTGTTCTGGGTGGTTGCTAAGGTGTTCTGTGTGGTTGCCATGGCATTGCTATGTGGCTGCTAAAGTGCTCAGAGTGGTTGTTAGTGCAGAAAAATCAGAAAAGTAACTGCTTAAGTTATTGAAAAGTTGAGGGATCATTCATGATTGGTGTGATTGGTTAAAATCCCTAACTCTAAGTATGATCAATAGTAACACTGATGCTTGCAAGGAGAGGCACAAAATGCAATGATATAAACTTTATGCAGTTATACAAGCAAGACCCACTGTTTTAGAAGCTAATCATTTGTCAAATTTTGATTTGTCTTGGAAGTCATTGAAAGTTTCTGGGAATACTGTATTATCACAATCAACTTTTGAAAGCAAAAACCATGTTTTCATAGCCCAGGTTTCTGATTGGCTCTCATGTTTCCTCATTTCCACCATGCCCTTATCGATACTTGCATCTCTCATCAACCGCGTCAATCTAACTTTGGACCCGAGACATGCAACATTAAATTCGGGAAAAAGGAATAAGAAGGCAAGTGAGAGAGAGAGAGAGATTGGTGGGGTATTCAAGAGGGAATGAAAAGCAATTTTGTGGGCTGCGATCTGACTGGAGCCCCCTCCATAATGACTGAGTCAAATTAATCATCAGAAATAATATTCTGCTGTCAACCATTCAAGAGCTTTTTTAATAGAATTTTTATGATTCATGTCTGCCCGTATACATCAAACAGTCAGTTCTGCAACATTTCAGAAATCAATTCAAAATCATCTTTGTGTTGGCTGTCATCTTCGCCTGGAGAATGGCCATTTATCTTGCAAACAAATACTTTTAGCAAATACGCGGCAGTGGACGATGGCAGAGACAAGGATTGTGGGATGTTAGATTTCACCTTGCCGCCGTACATTACTCAAATCACAAAGTTCTCCGAAATATATCACCTGTCCGAGATTCAAACGCAATGCTAAAGCGCTAAAAGATATTTTAAGAAAGAGATCCCACAGAGGTTGCTCTTTTATAACTCATTAAACGTAATAGAGTTCACAATTTTCACTTAAGTAACTTTGTTTCAGCTGTTTCTCTGAATTCTAAAATTCCTTGGGAGAAATAAAAACAGACACAGATGAGTCATTGTTGACATCCAGTACGAGTATCGAGCAATAAAATGAATGTGGATATCACAGCTCAGATCACTTGGAAGAATTTCATGAGAAATATTTGAGTTCATATTAAGATCTCTGACTGTTGATTTGAGACATTGTTGAGATCTCTTCTGAAATTCTCGAGGAGAAATGTGAGATTATTGGAGTCATTTCTCAGGAGAAACATCTGAGAAGCAAAAGACTACAGCTAAAGTTTCTACATTTGCTCTCCTTTTAATGTCATTGTTGTTTAGGGGAAACGATTGAGATATTAATGGGATCTAATTTGCCATTTTTCTTTCCAATGGATGTATAAGTTAATTCTGTTGTGGGAGATATTTAGTGGTCTACATCTAAGGTTGCATTGTTGGATGTTCCTTGACCAGATTTTAAATTAACGGCATAAATATTCAGTTGTTTTGCAACGCTATTTGCTTGTACACACAGTTCAGTAGTTTGCAAGTTAATGTAATCCTGCGGTGAGGATAGCGTAAACACATGTGGCTTGCTGTCCCTGGGGAGGGCTCGAGGCTCGAGACTTGACCTGAGCTCGAAATGCCCCCCCCCCTCCGACTGGATTAGTACTGATGGAATAGATAGGAGGAGATGGGGAGGTGATAGGATGCCGGAAACTCTCAATGCTACGTAGAGGTAAGCAGCTGTATATATACTCTTATTCTGGCTGTGTGATTGGTCGGATTAAATGAACTTGCTACTCCGGAACTTTATTAATTAAACGGCATTTCAATAGTTCGCAAGTTAATGTAATCCTACAGTGAGGATAGCATAAACATATGTGGCTTGCTGTCCCTGGCGGAGGGCTCGAGACTTGACCTGAGCTTGAATGTCCCACAAAAGAAGCCAAGAAACGGAACAGCAAGTCACTGGCGTCGTAGCCTTGTGAGGCACGGAAGTGATGTGTTGGAAGGAATAAGAGGAACCGACTGATTTTAACGACAATATCTCCTTTTTTTTCCTGAGATGCTGGATATAAGTGGGATCCTCTGTAATGGATATAGTGTGCTACCGATTGGAAGGGCTGGATGGGAGTTGGCAGATAGAAAATGAAAATAAATGCTCTCGTTAGAGGCAATGTCAGGGTACATGCTTGCATGTGCGTTTGCGATATGAACGGGCTGAATCCTCAGGCGCGGGACCGCACAGCATTCAATGGAAGAACATGCGATTCATGTGAGAATGTTTTAGCTGTATTATTCTGAGCTTGCTCAGAGCTACGAGCGGCTGAACCCGTAGGCGTGGGCCCGCCTGGCATACGACGGTAGGACACTAGATTCTTGTAGAAGTGATATATGATGCAATTAAGAAAACTCCCTATGCAAAAAGGGCTGAATCCTCAAGCACGGGATCACACGGCGTTGACAGGAAGAGCCTGTGTTTTCATGTGAACAGTTCATGCTGCATATAAGCAAGAATTCACTGTGATACGAATGGGTTGAGTCGTCAAGCATGGCGACCGACATTAGGGCGTATAGTAGGCGATATTTGAATGAAATTGATTGATGCGGATATGCCAGCTTATGGCGGACTGCTTAGGGAAGACCTAAAGTGGCCCAATTGTCAATCACTATGTTGTGATGGTTCGTTTAGTATGAGTGGCATTTTATGGGTTATGGAGCAATGGGGCTGAGATGCATGGTCTGAAAGATGTGCCAAGGTTGTGGCACGTGAACAGTTGTGACGCTTGGACAGTTTGCCGTGTAGTTGGAGTTTGTCGTATGGCCCTAAAGACGCCACGGTTGTGGTGCTTGAACAGCGTATTTGCGCTGTTTGCAGTGCAGTAGGAGGTTTGGTCGCATAGCCCGAAAGATGTCGCAGTTATGGCGCTTGGACAGCACATGCGCTGTTTGCGGTGTAGTGGAAGTCTGCGCGTGGCCTGAAAGACACCACAGTTTTGGCGTTTGGACAGTGCATTGCACTGCTTGCGGTGTAATGGGAGGTCTGGACGCCCGATCCGAAAGACGCCACAGTTGCGGCACCTGGACAGCACATTTGTGCTGCTTAAGTATCGGTTGAGTCAATAGAAAACGTGGTAAACGTAGCGACTGCGGATGCCTGAATGTAACTGTTGCTAGATTAAATGTCGGGAACAAATGTGAAACAATGTCAGGAAACATGCTTGCGTGTGCTTAGGAATGACGTCATTTAAAGCTGGTTGTCATGCAGTTAGAAGGCACCTGAAACCGAGTGCCCAGATGCATACCGTAGTCTGATGTTATAAACTGAAGCGTATGGTTTGGAGCTTTGTAGATTGTTTCCAACATAATTCCAGTCATTTCATGACTCTGTATTATTGGCATGGGGTGACTTGTCTCATTTTGACGAGGACGTATGATATCGTAGGAGTTTGTGCCTGAGAGTTGTTTTTAATAGATACCATAAGAGCACAGTTGGCAGTAGTGTGGTGAATAAAACGACTTGTTTATATTGATGACTTTGTAATGAATGCTACAGAAAACTGAAATAATAAACTGTTTATATACTCTTACTCTTGCTTTGTGGTTGGTCGGATTAAATGAATTTGCTCCTCCCGAACTTTGTTAATAAAACACCATTTGTGCAGCTGAGGTTGAATATGAATCTTCTATCTAGCTCTACATCCCTCTGAAGACAGATGTCTTTATCGACTTCATGGCCTCCCCTGTTATTGTCCGCTCTAATGGATGTGAAAATGAACATTTCCTGAGATTGAATTCGCCTCATAATTGTTGGAAGGAAACTAATTCAAGTGTTGTAAACATTGGGGCGAGTGGGGTATTGTGTGAAGAGAGACTGTCGTTCGATCCTCAGGAGAATTCTCGTACAGCAACAATTACAGATTCACCTTTTCAAATGTTAACCTCATTAAGCCATAATGGAAAGTAATTCCATGGTGCTATTCGATTACCATATTCATGTACTATAGTATTTACATGGTAATTGTACAGTAATACTTTTTTATAAGGTTAGTCGTGTTTCAACATTTAGTTACTCAGGTATCTCAAAGTGGTGTTTTGGTATAGTGATGGTGTCTTACTGGTTATTTTGATCTTGTTTTCCAGTAAAAATATCTAAACATACTTAAGACATGATACATTTAGATGAGACGTGAAATTACATGAGATATGTATCTTGTTTTCAGAGAAATTGTGTAACGTTTATGCTTATAGCAACAACAAAAAAAGCCAGTGGGGTAAGAAAAAAAAAAACTTGATTAAAAGGAAAAAAAATTGTATTTTTCTTACCCCATTGGTAAATAGTTTTTTCTTGTTTTAAGCATAAATTCCACCAAATTTTGTAAGATTTCTCTGAAGACAAGACTATATTTTTTCTTGTTTTAAGGATGTTGAGATATTTTTCACAGGAAAATTATACAATGATTTTTTGCAGTGCATCAGATGGTAATGTTGGAGTACTTTATTTACATACCACACCATAAGGGGAAAAAAACACAAATATCTCTATAATACCTAAATTATTTCTCCATGACAGCACTGACGTCACTAATGTCTCCAGCTTCACCGATGTTTCTCCTACAAGAAAAGACTCTAATAATCTCACACATCTCCTCTAGAGTTTCAGAAGAGATCTCAACAACGTCTCAAACTGAGATTTTCCAAGATACAAAAGACTGCAATCAAAAGTCCGAGATCTCAAGAATTTCTCAAGATTTTGTGTCTGTCTTTATTTTTATTTTTCCCATGGGACATCTGTCACAAAGTTGATTCTTATCTGTCTAGCTCAACTAAAACTCCATTACCTGAAAGTCAAATTTAAAACATTAAGTACCATCAATTCCTTTGCATTTAAAAGACTGCGTTCATCAAATGCATCCACGTGAGGCTGATTTTAAAGATAACCGTTAACAATGAATACAGTGAATGTTTCGTCGTGAAACCGGAAGGAGGGAGTGTGTATGGGATGTTTATCAAAAGTAGCTGTACGTCCTTGATGATAAAATGTAAATTTCAAGGACGTGCCCAGTTGAATGGTTCGGGAAAAATACATAATTCATCCACCTCACCTCGGAATGTATCTGTGTGTAGTACACATTTAATGCATGTGTACCCTTCCTTTCTAAGCTAAAGTCTAAACAGTTGAAGTGGTTTATAATAAGACAAATGGTTTTTCTTTCCTTCAGAAAACACGATGACTTTCTCTTTGCTTCTTTTCCATTTTTGTGGTCTCCCTCTATCTCTCCATCCAATTTTCAAGGATATTAGAACTCAATTTGGATGCAAGATGGCATTCGTATTGGATCTGAGGGTTTCAATTTGTAGCTTTCATTAACTGAAGAGGGGACTCCACTTTGAAATGAATGCCATCAAATTCCTGTGAATTTTTTTTACTGCGTGAGTGCTGCATGTTGAAAACATTTGGTACTGGTTGGTTACATGGGCCACTGGAAACTCATAAAACACACACAAACCCAACCGTCTTGTGTTTTCGTAAACAGATGAAGAGTTAGTTTGTATAAATGATGGAATAATGAAAAGGCGTAGGGCGTTTTCGGTTTGGGAAGGCGTCCAACTATCTCTGGCATCAATCTAAAGCTATTGTATGTTGTTGGGCTGATTAAAAATCCGACCATATGAGCGAGCGAGCTGCAGTCTTGACACAACAGATGTCATTCAGACGAACCTATTTTAATCTGCCTTACTAAGACCATAACTTTTCCACAACTAGATTTTTTCACTTTCTGAAGCAAATGTGAGTGATATTTGCATGTGCAAAACTCACCGATCTAAGTGGTTGCTAAGGTGCTTTGAGTGGTTTCTTTTGAATCAGAGAGTGTGACCAGTGTAGATGATTCACGAATGAATGACTCTCATGAGTCGGTTCTTTTGAATCTACAGCATGTAACATACAGCCAGGGCCATTTCTAGGCATAGGCAAACTAGGAGGTCGTCTGGGGTGCCACCAGCTGGGGGGGGCACCAATGAATATGCCATTTAATGAATGAAAACAGCAACCGTCTTGAACCGTCATGTCTGATTCGAAATGAACGCACTTAAGGCTTGTGAGACTGGTTGTTGAAAATGTGTAGTTAATCATACACTTTATGAGTTTTGTTGTAGTTAGTGGTATTTAAAAAAAATACTTAATACAACATCTTAATTAAAAAGTCTGTGTAAACACCTTTCACTAAAATCTGTTCTGCTGAAATATGAAATCATCTCATCATTTGGTAACAGACTGCTGTGGGCAGTAAATGTAGCCTAATAAAAATTGCATTTGTTAATTCCAAATATTTCATTTTTCAAAAGTACACAAAGAACTGCTAAGGAACCGGAATCGTTAAGAGGCATCAGAATCGGAATAGTTAAATTCTGCACTCCCATCCCTATTCAAATTACCTTGAGTATGTGTAATATTAATAGTGATGCATGCCTTAGCAAATACTACTAATTATAAGACCAACCCTAACCCTGTCCTCAAGAGAATGTATAATTTTTTTAAATAATACTACTACTAATAATTAAACATTATTTGTTTCATTTATTCATCTTTTTTTAACGTTGAGAATGTCTGCAAGGTTTAGCTCACTTCTGGGAACAAATTTGCCCCCAAATTACAGCGGAGTAAAACACACACAGACTTTCATTCACAGTATTGTCTGTCTGGTCACTGGGTAATTTATGATGCCAATGCAGTCCGTCAGCCAAATAAAAACAGATGACGCTCTAAAATATTGTCTTTGATAAACCCACCCGTCCACACAAACACACACCCACACACACACACACACACACACACACACACACACTGAATGGGACTCAGATAAAGGTCTGTCTTTGTTCTTCAGGGTTTGTGGGGGATGTGTTAGGGTAGATCTCACACATATCAGTCATAACATGTCGCTGTAGGTCTATAGATTAGTGCTTATTAGAAAAATAAGTCATTCTGCTTTTAAACACACACCGCCTCGCCAAACAAGAAACTTTTGGAGTTTTATTATCAGCACTTGAGTAAGTGTTCCTCCGAGGCATATTACTAATTCAGAAATATTATTTCATATAATAGGTAGAGCTCTGCAGCTTATTTTAGTTTTAACAGATGTGAATATTAATATAACATTCATAGCACTCTGTCTTTCCTGTAGAGTATCTCCGGGCAAGAACCTCCTCCAACTATATTATGGTTAAAAATACTTGCAATGCTAATATATAGTAGTGTTTGCTAGGGCAAGCATCACTATTAGTATTGCTCAAACTCATAACCCTAAAGGCCATAGCATACTTGGTTTTGTGTGTGCCGCAATGTTTTGTGCACAGTGCGCGTGGCGCCCTAACATCAAACTCAAAGCGCTGTTTGCATACAGGCTAAAGTATACATTAGCTTTCCGCGTGCCGCTACATCTCGCACACAGTGCCCGTGATGCAAATGTTGTCATCAGCACTGTCTGAGGACTGTCTACATGCAGCCTTAGTTTTTTAGACCAAGAACACCCAAGCAACCGCATAGCAACGCCTTGGCAACCACTCACAACACCCTAGCATCAAAGCGGAATGTTTGCACAGGCAAACACCACTTGCATTTTCTTTGAAAAAAGTAGAAATCTAGTTTTAATTAGCTTTATTTTTAAAAAAAAAACAAACGTCTATGACGAGTCCTTATTTAGACTAAATAAACATGTGTACGTAACATCACTGTCAAACCAGTTCCTATTCCACAGTGACCGTTCAGATTGGATTATCTTCGTCTGCAGCGAGAGGTAATTAATAAACTGCTAAATGAAACCTAATTGCAACAGTCACACACACAGTCTTATTCAACCACAAATAAAGTGAATGTGCAGCCTACACACCATCTGCTGAGTCCGTATTATTCCACGAGCATGTGGACGAGGCGAAACATTTAACCTTCAATGTGTTCACTCAAACACCATATGCTCCGACAGCGGCGATTTACAGTCACAAATATCCTCAAATCTTTACGTTCTCATCGGTAGAGTTTGACGAGTCCATTTTCTACAGTTCAATCGCACTCAGAAGAAGAAAAAAAACACTGCGGGGCCTTTTGTATTTCACTGTCGGCATCTCACATATGTGAATGCACATTCACACACACACACACACACACACACACACACATCTCTCTCTCTCTCTCTCTCTCTCTCTCTCTATTCTCTCCAATATGATATCAATGTACTGGTTCACAAAGCAGCTCTATGGAGTCCCATTACTGCAATAAAATACCATAGAGCTCTCTCTCTCTCTCTGAATGCATTTATTACTATTATAAAAATATCGATAAAACACCGATTCCCAAAGAGAACCAGCACATTCTCTATAATGTATCATTTGTTTCTTTTAAACGGCAATG